>NW_027110622.1:1336329-1342720 GCF_000696795.3 Halyomorpha halys
CTACGAGCAGTTTCTTGTCGTTTCAGTCTTGTGTGTGGATTCCAAGTAAGTCTCTTGTCAAGATGGAGTCCTAAGTATCGAATCTGTTCAACAGGTAAAAATATTAATATAAATAATAGTTTTAGTTTATAAGAAAAAGTATATCCTAACACAATAATAATTGTTCATATATTTTCCGAATAGAGGTTTATTGTCAGAACGTTTTAAGTTCAAATCTCCCTATAACGTTGGTTGCGAAGAAAAAACTCAACCATAATTATTTCATAATTAATACACAAAATTTCAATAACGAAACAAATTTATTCTGACTAGTCCCTTCCGACTTTCTCGCTTCGATTTCATGCACATTATATTAATGCAAATATGATGCAATATTACGCCGTGGGTAGATGAAAATAAGCAGGCTGCAGCAATAAATAGGTGGCTTTAATTATGGTCGTTTTTTCAATTTGACCAGGTTCGCAGTAAAAAAAACTTTATGATGCAAACCTTGAGTAGATGTTGGCTGTAAGTTCCAACACTTTCTACCAGAGCGTCCCAGAGTGCTTGATTAAGATGATTGTGGGGTCGATTCCCAGCTGATCAATCAATATTTATTACACGCGGCGGTCTCGTGAAATGAATCTAGGGGGAAAGAAGTCAGTTATATCAACCCATTTTCAAAAACTTCAATAAAAGTAAGTACTATGTGTAGTCACTAGTCGAAATAGATGAGTCTGCCAACCATAATTAGAGGAAATAAAAATGGTGGCTGTTACACAACGTAAAAAAAATAATTATTTTTCATTCGTAAATCCAGCCCTTTAAAACTACTTACACCACTACGAAACCCAGTAGAACACCACTTAAAGTAATAAAACTGTTTACGTTCAATTGTTATTTAAAAAACAACATTTCATAAAAAATATACAGAAAAATCAGTTAGTGAATTTATTTTATAAAATTTATATCTTAGGAATCATTAAAAATACTGGTATCTAATTTTTTTTGTTAAATTGATTTCTTGTTCTTCAGATAAAATTTCATATTCATGTGTAATAATATAATATATATAGACTGCATATCTATTAATATAAGCTAATATCATTCATATGCAAATATAATAAAAACTACTGACCACATTGAAGATAAACGTAATAGACTACTTGTATAGTGATGAGGTGAAGATAGACAGTAGATGAATAAGAGAAGATGCTCGGAGGGTGCGGTCAGCAGAAAAACACAACTAAACCAAAAATAATTTATTTTTGCTGACATTTCGACCTGATTTTCAGGTCTTCATGAGAATTATAAAACATAAAAAAGATAAGAACCATAAATCAGAGAAACATATAAATAATAGACTAACAAATTTGGAAATATACACAACAATGAATTGAAAACATAAACTATAAAGTTTAATATAAGATTTATATTTTCAAGTCATTGTTATGTACCATATATTTCCAAATTTGTTAGTCTATTATTTATTTTATTTTTATGTTTCTCTGATTGTTGGTTATCTTTTTTTTTGTTTTATAGTACTGATGAAGACCTGAAAATCGGATCGAAGCGTCGGCACAAATAAATTATTTTTGGTTTATTTATGTTTTTCTGCTGTCCGCAACCACCCGTCATCCTCTCCTCTTGCTGGTATAGTACGTTAATTTGAGTTCTGGTCAATATCCATAATGGTTCCTATCATGTAGTTTTTATAAATCTAACAATTTTAACCGAACAACTAGAAATTAATATTTTGGCAAATTTACTATACTTTAAATGTGTTTCCATAGTTTTTCTTTATTGATAAAAAGAAGTTTTGCAACAGTTCCACTACTTTATTCTCCCTTATGTTGGCAGACTCATCAGTTTCAATTAGTAACTATGCATACTTTTATGTAAATAAAAATAATAATAACACAAAGTAATATAAAAAAGCAAAGTAATAAAAAATTGGAGTGAAATAAGGCTTTTTTTAAAATTATCTTATTGATTCTCTTGTTCACTTAATTGCGATAAACGACTAAACTTAAAATAAAACACTTTTTTTTTTTTGCAGCCCTAATGATTACTGAAATGTCATTTGTACCTGCCAACAGTTTTTTTAATTCCTTTCGTGTTCTAGATCTAAACATTTTTTTTTAACATGTAACTAATTTAAATATTTAACTAACGAACCACAGTTTCAAAGAATTTTACCTTCAGAGGGAGTTGTAACCAATTTCGAGGCGCTGTTTGTTTCAAATTACAATAATTTCATTTTTTTTTAATTAGTACCAGAACCGGAGTAGGATCCGGAGTAGAGACAGATAATTATTTATTCTGTTAATTTAGCCAGGAATCAACCCTGTGGGTTCGGATGTCCTCACCTATCCTCTGTGATGGCAGATTGCTTAGTTCTGGTGAAAAAGGTGAGTAATTAATCAGTTCACTTTTGAGTAAATATTGCAGTCAAGGTCAACTAATATCTTAAATTCTTTTTTTTTTAATAATGTATTTTAGAACTGTATAAAAATATAAACAACAAGTAAATTTGCTGTAGGTGACATAGTGGCATGATACAAACATGTGGAGAATCTACCCATTCACAGAACTCCAATAATATTTCTAGAGGAGAAGATCTCGAGGCCATCTTCTTTTCAGAAGCCTAGGAGGATTATTAGGTAATGAAGGAGAAGCCAGGCTAGAAACAAGTGGATTTGGGAAGTTTATGATGGAAGGATTGGTATCTGATTGTGGCCAAATCGGCAACATATGAGACATTGAGGTCTGGATGACTTGATTCGTGACAAAGTAAGGAGCATTAAGGATTTTGAGGATTTTGGATAGTAAGGATTCGGGAGGAATTTGATGATTTAGTGGAGCCCCAAAGCTCAACCCCGTTTGTCCATATAGGCCTTATAATAGTCTTGTAGATCAGTCTTTCGTAATGGATTAGCAATTTAGACCGTTTGTCAAGTAAATGTTGTGGAATAAAAAAATTGTTGAAATCGGCGAGCAGTCTCCTGTCTTTTCAGTCTTATATGAGGATTCCATGTCAGTCGCTTGTCCAGATGTAGTCCTAATTAACGGATCTGTTCGACAGGAATAAGTGGGGTATTATTAAAGGATACTGTGGGGCAAGAGGTCATGGGTTTACGACGAAGAGTAAATGTGATTTGGTGGGATTTATTAGAATTTATTTACCAGTTTTGTACAATTCCTCAAGGGTGGTGATGTGGGAATGGAGGGGATACTCTGTAAGAATCATTGTTCACTGACAATAGACATGTGTCATGTGTATACGTAGTGAGAATAGTGTTAGGATGGGTTGGGATGTCAGTTGTAAAAACTGTATATAGGATAGGACCTAGGATACTACCTTGAGATACCCCAGTAGACTGGGGAATAGGGATGAACAAGCGAAGTTGTGATTTACTTCAAATAATCTGTCGATGAAATAATAACTGATAATGAGCAAGTATGTTGGGGGTAGGATTTTACGGATCTTGTATAGCAGTCCTGGAGGCCAAACTCGATCAAAAGCCTGTTCTACATCAAGAATGGGAGTCTTTCTTAGCAGTATATTCCGCGCTTCAATGAAGACGAGAAATTAAGTTCAAATCGAATTTTCAGATAAGTAATAAAAATTATGGATTCTACAAAAATAAAATAAAAGGTCAGAAAATATATGCCAAATGATGTCACACAAACACTAGGAAGGTTTGTAGATTAACATCATTTGAAAGGAAAAGGAGTCCGTATCCACTAAAATTATTTTAGCTACTGTTGGCCAAAGGAATCTTGATTCGGGAGCTTTATGGTCTACCTAATGCCTTTAATCCTGCGATTTATTTGACTTATAAATCAGTTACGATAAATGGCGCCAGCCTCATTCAAAAATAAGCAACCGAAATTCCAATCTAGATAAAATATGTTTATACGCAAATTGTTATGACGCATTGCCAAAATCCCAGAGTTATTACAGACGATTTATCACAGCGTTGTCTTAGTCGATTTTAGATAAGGCAAATCAGGATTATATCCAAAGGTGCGGCTAGACATTTGCTAATCTGGCTAATTCCCACAAGCAAGGGTGTGAATTGCGTTATTTGTATTGGCTGGTACAAGTTGAGCTGAATTTAACCCTTGCTACTTTGGAGCTCATGATTGTTAAATTTTTTGTTAGTTTCTTTTTTTATTGAACGTTTGTAAGAATTTTGAATTTGTGGAAAGCTTCAACGTGTAAATCCGGCTTAAGGATCTCACCTAAGGACGTTCGGCCTTGAGATAGACGAATAAAAAAAGAGAGATCTAAGAATTACATTGTAGTATATAATATAAGAAAGATAATTGTGTCAATAGCTTCCACATATATTAAGTGTGTGTGTGTGTCAAAAAATACATTTAATTTTACCAGGAGTATACTATCAAAATTTATTAAATTTAGTCTCCGTTTTAAGTCACCCCTTCATAACCCGTATCAAAGTTACATTGTTCAAATCAATAATAATAATATGATGGCTAATTAAAAAATTAACCAAACAGGGTAGTTAAAAAAATCATTTAAAATAAAAAATGAAAGTATTGAATTAATTTAAAAACGAGATGAGTGGAAAGTAAACGTTTTGGTTAGTCCGAAACGTACATGCATTCAATAAACACTTCCCAATAAACAAACAAATTCGTTTAAAGTAAATATTGAGTGTAATTACAAAAAAAAAAAAATCCCTGGCATTCAAGGAAATGGGGGCCTATAGGCTCCAATTATTACCTAAACAATCTTGGATTATCAACAGAAGTATGTAGTATGTTAAATTGATTAAAATCATTATTCATTAAAATTTTTTAAAAATCTAACGAAAGATTCTTTTCCTGATTTTTTTTATTAGAAAAATCTATATTTATATTATATATCTATCTATATTAATAATAAAATCTATATATTTCACTTACTTATATGTGGAACATACAGTAAGGGAAAATAAGGCGATCATTCGAAATATTGAATTCGAGTTTTCGCCGAAGATAAACGTTTCGAGGTCCCGTGAGTCCCAATTACTAAGGATCACAAAATGGCCAGTGTGTTTGTATGTGAACATCCTAGCTTAAAAATAAAAAGTACGAAACTTTTTAGTACAATAATGGAGTGTATAAAAAAAAAATGACCGTTTTTATCAAATTCAAGATTTCAAAGGACTGTAAATATTTGAATCCTATTTAATACCTACCAATACTTAATAATCCCTTTTGAGCATTCTAAGCTTGCTTATCCTATTCGACTTAATCAAAAAAAAAACTTCAGTTTAGTTATTAGTTTCAAAGAAGAAACACGACAGTGTCCGACGAAATTCTCGTAATTTCAAGGCATTCAAGGCATACGACGTTGAGAAGGAATAAGGGTTCTGGGAGACCATTAATGGACATTGATGAGATTCTGCAGGAAGCTGTTGAGACAAGTCCGGCCACAAGTACTCGCAAACTTGCCAGGGAGTGTGGTGTGTCGAAAGATACTGTTAGTCGCCATCTACTCTTCATACGGAAGGTGAAAAAGAGTAGTTGACTGGTCCCTTTTTGTTAGACATTTGTGTATATTTATTGAAAAGCCCTTCTGGTCTGGGATTTTACAGGATGATTGTCACCTGTGATGAAAAGTGGGTTTATTGGCGAAATCCGAATATAGTAATGGCTAGACTGCTTTTGCTTTTTGCCAAAAAAATCTTTGCTGCAAGAAGCCAATTTGAAAAAAAAAATCCATGTTTTGCTTTTTTGGAATTTCGCAGGTGTTCTTCATCACGAATTTCTCCCTGATGGATGCTCTATGAATTATGAACTCTACTAAAAACAACTGGAAAGATTGTATACGAAGTTGTCAGTGCGTTATCCTCCTGTGATCAACGGAAAAGGAGTTTTATTCCAACAAGATAATCCTCGTTCTCACACTTTCCGTCGAACCAAGGAAAAGTTTAAAGATTATAAGGTTATAAAGGAAATTTTTAGATAGTTAAAAAAAGACTTCATTAGTGAATGGCAAGAGAGGTATGCCTGGGAGTCAAGTTTAAAAGGTAAAGATCAGTTCACTATCCAACCTATGGGTCTCTCCACGCCCATGGTTCTTTAACACTTGTGTCAAGCTGAACAGAAAAGATATAGTGTTACTCACAAGATTAAGAATTAACCATGGTCGTACAAATCGCGGCTTGACATTACATAAAGTTAAAAATAATGATAAATGTTCGACATGCAACTCTAACGAGAACCCATTACATATTACACTAAATTGCAGTAGATATGACAAATACAGGAATAAATATCCCCTCATCCAAAACAATAGCGCTTCCCTCCGAGGGCTGGTAGATCTAGATAGGGCATCTGTTCAGGCGTTGTGCAAATTTATAGCTTGCTATATATCGAGTTTTGGACATCCGGGATA
>NW_027110622.1:1343425-1361687 GCF_000696795.3 Halyomorpha halys
ATAATAATAGTTTTTTAGGACTCAATTTATAATCAATTAATTAATTTATTTTTGGATAATTGCCTTCAGCGATTAACCTGGCATCCCAAGTAAATCAGCTACTAGAACATAGCAAGCTGAATCCAAAGTAGATTTATAAAATTAAATTAATAATAACAATTTACATCCTCATCTCCATTATTTTATTATATAACAACAGGGGCAGTGTAGGACTCCAACGGGAGTCTTGGGCCGACGTAAGAAAAGAAAAAAAAAAGGTTAAAGACTTCATGGGTTGGGACACCTGCCTCATCCAACATGTGGTTCATACCTCGCACCATCGGATTACTACTTATTTTGATCCATTGCCATTTCCTTCGAAAGAATTTTTTTTATAATTTTGTGGAAGTTGAAATTGTGTCCAAGGGTTCTTTGACAGCCATCCCAAAGAATGGCATCAGTGTGGGATCGAGCAATTGGCTAGCAGGTGGCCAATGACGGTAGATAACAATGGACTATACTTTGAGTATTAATTGCATTTTATATCAAAGAAATAATAATACAAATATTTGGCTGAAAAACGGTCTTTTTTTTTTAAACACCCAATAATTTAATGCCACGTGACAGCGACGATTACGCTCAAATTAACTTACCTCAAGAGAAACTTTATGGAATCGATTTTCTCCAAAACCGCTTAACGATTTTTATTAAACTAGGCGAATCAATTATATTTAATATCAGCTAGGTCGTATTTCCACTGAAAAAAAAGTTAACAGATTAATCTCGATTTTTTTCAAAAAATCTTCTTCTAAGATATATCTGATTTTATATAGGAAGATGGTTAGGAATGCGGTCAAAGGAGAAACAAAAATAGTTTACAACTATTTATTTTCCAACGTTTCGCCCCACTTTGTAGGGCTTCATCAGGGCTATTCAAAGCAAACGGGTGAACAGGATTGCTTTGAACACCCTTTGTTTCTCCTTTGACCGCAACCCTGACCATCTTCCTATATATCAATTTTTACGGTCAACTATATATACATATATACTATATTTAATTTTGTTTTTATTAATTACTTGAAAAAATTAACTACCTTGGATGAAAATATTTAATAATAAAAAATTTATCAATACGAACTGAAATAATAGGATACAGTACAAAATGGAGAAATAAAGTTTCAAGAAAAAATCGGAGCCGAGCGTATCCGATCTCTGCCAATCGCAAATATTCATTACAGCTGTAAACTGCGTAACTATCGGCAAAGTTGATATTTGTTATACTCACCTCGATGAACATTAGAATATAATTTTTTATAGTAAAAGAAAAAAATTAATAATAATATTACTGTAAATGCCTTCCCGGGTCAGGGAAAGTTATCTGATTTTTTTTTTTACTTTCTTTATAAATTTACTTTTGCTGTGGACTGCCAAAAAAAAAAAAAAAGTTCAAAATAGAAATAAAACTTATATTATTGGAATTGTAGCATAGTTTTATCAAGGATAATTGAGACAAGAAGCGATTTTATTGATGGATAGTTCTTGAGTCGTATTATACTCGTAAAAACTACGGTAAGTGGCTAGAACTGGTTCGGTCGGTCTGTTGTTTATGGGCTAGCTGTACTAATAGAGTCTGAAGTTTATTGCTATAGTTAGAGAGTTAAATATGTTTGCGCTAATCCTTGCCTCTTGCGGTTAAGCCTCGTATCCTTCATCCTCAAAGGACAAGAGTTAACCGGGACATAAAGCTCCGATAACCGATATACTAAATGTTAACTACGCTACAGAGTCTTGTGGTTGGTTCGATAAAATTATCCCGGACTTAAAACACAACCTTATTAGTTATATCGATAAACATGTTACGTCTGTTTATCGATTCAAAATAGTAATAAATTTACTTTTACAGAGTTTTTGGAGTTGGTATGTAACATGGTAACAATGGGTAGATTCTCCACATGTTTTTATCATGCCATAATATCACTTACTCCAAATTTACTTGATGTGTATATATGTATAAGTTAAGATATTCATAATATAACAAATAAAGTATAAGGAAACAGGTCTACTATTCTCTTTCATTATATTACTCTTGCTAATGTATATATGATTGTAAATATAAAATATGTAACAAAGACTTTACTTTATAATTAAGAATCCCTGCGTGCCACCTCACATATAATAGCATAGTAAATTGGTAAACACGACACCGTTGGAGAAGAACTCCAATGATTGATTATAGATATTCATATCTAGCATACCATGGCGCGGGGATCTATGGTATCTAGTGTTTGAATTAAATATAGCGCATAATTTTTCAGTCGGTTCCCATCAGGAACCGATAGAGATACATAATACAAATACATAAATGGATAATATAATACATAGAATATAAATATATAATACAAATACATAATAGTCAGTTGGGTATTTCAACATCTTTTAGGAAAGTACGTATTAGGCAGGGTCTCATATGAACCTAATAAGTAAATACGCAGTTAAACCCATAATCAACCCTCTGAATAATGACAGGCTTTCAAATATATATATATATATATTTACATATATACATTTTTTTTTTTTTTTTGAGGACCAAGGAATTTTCAGTCAAATCAAGGTCCATATAACAAATTTCAATCATTACTTGTTAAGAGAAAACTTTTTGTATCACAAGGCTCTGAAACTGAATCCTTCAACAGAGGAGGAACTTTATGATTTTAACAATTGATTCACACTTACTTGACAATCGGTCTAAACTTCCAACTTATTACAAAAGACTGATCTACATGACTGTAATAAGGCCTATCTGGAGATATGGAGTTGAGCTTTGGGGCACCACTAAACCTTCAAATTCCTCTTACAATCCAAAATCCTCAATGCTCCTTACTTTGTCACGAATAAAATCATACATAAAGACCTTAATGTTCCCTATGTAACCGATATATCCCGAACCAGATATCACTCCTTCCATTATAAACTCCCTAACCACCCAAACCCCCTAGTTTCTAACCTTGCATCCTCTTCCATTTCTGACAATCCTCCGAGGCACCTGAAAAGAAGATGGCCACGAGACCTGCTAATGTAAAATGTCATTAGAGTGCTACCAACAGGTGGTTTCTCTACACGCCAGTAACACTCCATTTTAACTAAGATCAAATTTACTGAGTGTATTATATAATATACAGTTGTAAATTTCAATATTTTTTATTTATTTATTTGTTTTAAACATATTAAAACAAATAAATAAATAAAAAATAATTTATGTGAGTGTAAATTGGTTTTTAAGAATGGAGATGACCGAATTGGCCGAAACGTTGGACTTTTGAGATAATAAAGAATGTCCTAATTAAAGTCTCAAAACATTCTGACTTTAATTAGGATAGAATCGATTTTATTTTAACAACAATAACCAGTCTAAAGAAAGTAAAAATATTATATACAACTTAATATTAACTTATTAATGTCAATTACTATACAACTGGTATAGTCTAGCTGGAAACTGAGCCATTTTCTGAGAGAAAATAATACAAACTTTTACTCAAAAGAACTCAAAAATGAATTTTTTGTATCTTCGGAACAGCCGCATTTTTATCGCCCTTAACTATGGTTTGCAGAGTCATCAAATTTGATTCTTAAGTGCATATTGTTTTCATTAAATTATTCAATAATTGAGGTGAAATAATTTCGTTGTTTCTAACTTTATCGGCTCTTGGACTATATGTTAGAAGTACATTCGTAAAATAATTTATATAACTTATCATATAGCTATATATAAATATGTTTTTCTTATTCATTAATTCAACACTACATTTTTGTAACGTGTAGATCTTCCAAAAACTATGAAAATACGTAATGGGCTTATGTCTTTTCTGAAATTCCTTAATATGAATATACGCATATAGATTAGCGTAGAAACATCGAACTCAAGTAAAAGTTGAATATTTACAATCATTTCTGTCATCATAAGGAAAATAATATATATATTTGTAAAAAAAACAAAAAACAAAAGCATAAATTCTTATAAATATCACTGACTAGTCTTTCAGTTCGAAATTCTCTGGCGCTTCATATTTCTTTCACTTGAGCGCGATCAGCAACATCTTAAATTAGCTCTTATTTACAAAGATAGTGTTCACCCAAGTAAAATAACGCAATGATATAACAAATTACTAATAACAATATGGCGTTTCAGATTCAGTTTTTACAGTTAATTGCAATGCTAGAATAGCCACGAATAAGTATTAAATATAGAATTGATGAATACAAATATTATTAGTTTGTATTTATTGTAATCTAAAAAAGACATAAATTGATTTCTGAAAATAAATATAATACAATTTTTAAAAAAATATTGACGATGGCGCTTAATTTTTTTCGCTTTTAAGTGCTTTTATCAAATGGAACTCGAATGTCTCACCGCAAAAGGAAATTAGTGTTAACATAATTTCTGACTAACCAGAGCATACATACGCAAAGCATCAATAATCCCTCTCATGTTTACATACCTGCAAAATAAAAAAAAAATTAATATTATACATACAACATAAATTGAAGTAGAGTTTTAAGGTTTATATATATATAGTAGGTTATTAGGTACCTAAATAAATTTTAGTTTTCAAAAAAAAGCATTGCGTGCTATATTTGGATTGAAGAAGGAAGAATTAAACGAAGAATTTGAATTGGTGAACGTCCAAATGGTAGAACGAAGTGGTGTTCGGTGGACAAACGTATTAGTACAAGAGCCCAAGAGGAGAAAAAAGGCAGTTATCTCACCCCAATTTTTGATTACTATAATGAAAACTATGTATAATTAATAGCCAAAATTGATGAGACTGCCAAGTATACGTAGGGGGAATTAAAAATGGCGGCTGTTTCAAAGCTATAAAAAAAAAAATGTCATTCCAACCTCTATATCTTAAAAAGCAGGAACAACACAAGAAAAGAGAAGAATAAATTTGCTAAAATATGAGTCCTAATAGAATTATTTAGGTTAAATATTTTTCGAGATATAGCTTTTTAAAAAGGAACATTTCATAAAAATGTTGTATGGGACGTACTGAAAGATCAGTAGTTAGTGAATTTATTTTGAAAAATTTATATCTCAAAAACCATTAGACGTACAGGTGTCTATTAAAACTCAAATTAAAGCTAGTTTAATGAAGTATAAAGAAGCTTATTTTGTTCATCTTCGTAGGAGTAATAGTTTACATGAAAGTTACTAAAATAAATTGATTTATAGTTGTTCGGACAAATTTTCATTTGCCAAATTTATATTCATCTTTGAATATCATAAAAAAATATTACCCCTACGAAGATAAGTGTCATAAACTACTTTATAGTACGTTAAGTTTCCTTTATTTTCAGTGTTGGCAGACATATGTGCAACTTATAGATCTAGAGATATATTTTTTCAAAAGTCTAAAATTTTATACGAATAACTAGAAATAAAACATTTTGTGAGTTTATTTTGTCAAATATCATGAAAACTACTACTCCTAGAAAGATAAATACTATAAACTATTTTGTAGTAAATTTAACTAGCTTTAATTTGAGTGCTGACAGCTATCAGTACGTCCAATGGTTTCTGAAATAAAGTTTTTCATAAATCAAATTTATTGTCCGAACAACTATAAATCAATTTATTTTAGTAAATATCATGAAAACTACTATTCCTACGAAGGTAAAGGTCATAAACTTCTTTATAGTCCATTAAATTAGGTTTAATTTGAGTGCTAAAAGACATCAGTACGTCACATAGTTCCTGAGATATAGATTTCTGAAAATAAATTAACTTACTACTAATCTTTCTGTAGATTTTTTAAGAAATTTTACTTTTTAAAAGCTATATCTCGAGAACTATTGGACGTAAATAGCTCTTTTAGGGCAAATATTTCAGAAAATTTACTCTTCATTAAATAATGTTCTCTTAGATTTTTTAGTGCTGTTGGTAGTTTTTAAGATATAGAGCTCCGAATGAAAAATTAATGTTTTTTTAAGTGTTCGAAACAGCCGCCATTTTTTATCCCCCCTACCTACACTTAGCAGACTCATCAATTTTGACTAGCAATTATACATAGTTTTCATTAAAGTAATCAAAAATTGGGGTCAGATAACTGCCTTTTTTTCTTCCCGGCTCATTTGAACTATTAGGGATTTTACAATAAAGCGTAGTGAAAGAATTCTTCTTTTAATTCTTTCCCTAAATTTTATTGAATTTCAACATTCTCTCAAATGATTTATTATGACATGTTGCTTTAGATTTCTTAAACGTGACAAATTTCTAATGAGAAAAAAAAATATGGAGCTCCGAGTGAAGAATTATTATTTTTAAATGTTTTGATACTGCTGCCAATTTTTACCGATAACTATACATAGATTTTATTAAAGTAATAAAATAAATTACTTTTTTTTTTCCACCAAGCTCTTGTACTATCTAGGTTAGGTTTACTATATTGTGTAGAACGCCGCTGTAGTTTTCGAAACCAGTAATTAGAAAGGACTTGGGGGATTTAAAGGGTCATAATGAAGATATCTTGATTATGAATGGATTGCTATCTAACTCCTGATCAGTACTGAGGAGACAAGCCTTCGGGCCCGAAACTCATGGTCGTGTCCTTGAGGCGGGAATCACGATATACGTAAATACTTTTCAAGAACGAGACACGGAGATCCTTCCTCAATTTGTCTGGTCACATTATTATTAATGTATTAATGCGCCAAGACGCAAACATTTTATGTTTATTATATGCAAACTTTTTCATATTTTTTATTGCGGGATTTATTGTTAACCCTTACTAGCTCGAAACAACAAATCTATAACCTCTCATGGGTTATGAAGACTTAAAGAAATAATTAGCAATTGAAATCATTCTCTAAGATAATTTTACCCGCATTGCCACCATCCACGGGCCCTCAACGTATAAAAGGCAGACAAAATAAAGTAATATATCTACTCATTCTTTCAATGTTTTGAATAGCAAAGCTGTCACTTTGACGAATGTCTATATTAAACCGACTGACATCAGCGCCATATATATCCTATCCTTGTCATATAAAGCCTCTTAGAATGGCCATATTTATTTATATTTTTTCTCTCTTTAAACTGAGCATAAAATTGCGATTTCAAGCTCTCTAGCCTGAACATTGTCTACAGGAGCATTGCTACAACGTATTGGGAGGGGAGAAATCTAAAATTTACCACTTATTTTGAGCAAATTCCTCAACTTTTCCAAATTGTAGGGAGTATTCACTGATATTTTTGGAAAACTGTCCTTTTAAATAGGATTTATATGCAATTTAGAGTACAAAAAGCTTTTAAATTTTGACAACGAAGGATTTGGTGACGAATCATAACGGTCATTGATGAAATTAAAAAACAAATAACTTTTATAACAACAAACTACGTTGTTACAGAAACATATTGGGGAAGAGGAATCTAAAATTTTCCATCAATTGCAGAGTGGGCTCTCTAAAATACTAATTTTGAACAGATGTTTTGACACAAAAGCTGCAAGATCCCAGATAAGTTGAGAAATCTGCTCAAAATTTTCCATCAATTTTGAGCAGATTTCTCAACTTATCTGGGATCTTGGAGCTTTTCTGTCAAAACATCTGTTCAAAATTAGTATTTTAGAGAGCCCACTCTGCAAGCTTTGCCAACTCGAAAAAATGACTTCGATACACTTCGAAACGTGTCCATTATTACAAGATATAAGAAAAAGTTTAACACAAGAAGAGACAATGTGGTTAAATAAAAGTAAATTATATTGGACTGCTCGATGACGGATGGGTGTTGTCCCTCGTATTATGGCATAATAAACAAAAAAGTATATTACAACAGGTAATATTTACCTGCTTTACTTTACGGGCCGCCCGTAGCTCAGTGGTTAAGACACAATCTTAACAATTTGATGTTTATTGGCGGTGCCCGTTCGAATCCAGCCTGGGGCGTTGACATTTTTCATAGAGTGGCGGTCCCACAAAATGAAAAAATTTGACCCCCCAACCATGGTTAGACCGTATAGGACTCCAATGGGAGTCTTGGCCGAAAAAAAAAAAACTTTACTTCTATAGAAACCGTAATTCTATAGCCAACGTTTCGCCCTAAATTTCTAATCTTTATCAAGGCTAAGAACGAATAACAAGATAACAAATGAATAAAAAAAACAAAAAAAGACACGGAATGATTAACGTAAATAATTGTATAGGATAAAAATTAATGAAAGTATTAGAAAATAAAACGTATATATAGGTAATTAAATATGTAAGTTAAATAACATTATAAAATGAAATAATAATATAAAGTTAAATAATGCAAAGAAATATGAATATAGAATAAAGAAAGGCAAGGAAAAAAATAGAAAAGAATAGAGATGGGGAAGGGAGTAAAAGAAAGATAAGAAAAAGAGAATAAGACAAATAACTCATCTACTAGTAGTAGATCGGAAATCTAAGTTTCCGATTTATTGATTTTGTAGATTTGAGTTTGGAGGGGAGTCACTGGATAGATGTAGAGAACGATTAGTGGATCGGCATCGAACCTTTGGGTTCACTAAGCTTTTATTATTATTATTTTTGTATTCGTAAGAATTCAAATTGAATTGCTTTTTTTGAATAACTTCCTCATAATTTCATACACATGAATAATTCAAATTAAGTGTTTACATTTGAATGCCATCAGTCATATCTAATTTAATCATTGACACTATCTTCCAAAGCTTTAAAATATTAGTTACTATCCACTATCACTTGCTGTATGTAGAGCCCTTATGAAAAAAAAACTTTCAGCTAAATCCTTCGTAAAATCCTCAATGCTCCTTACTATGTCACAAATAAAATCATACATAAATACCTTAATGTTCCCTATGTAACCGATCTAGCTCAAACCAGATATCACTCCTTCCATTATGAACTCTCTAACCACTTAAACCCCCTAGTTTCTAATCTTGCATCCTCTTCCATTCCTGACAATCCTCCGAGGCGCCTGAAAAGAAGATGGCCACGAGACCAGCTAATGTAAAATATCATTAGAGTGCTACCAATAGGTAGTTTCTCTACACGCCTGGAACACTCCAATTTAACTTAGATCAGATTTACTAAATGTATTATAATGTACAGTTGTAAATAGCAATAAATAAATATTAAAAAAAAAAAATTATACCTTTCGACAAAAACAAAAAGCTTTAATATGAATATTTGGGAAGCAGTTGTATTATTTCTTTATTTTAATAACTTACAGAACAAGTTTCAGTGCATTTTCGCAATTTTAAGTAGGCAATCAAATCTTAATTTCCCAATAATTCAGGTTTGAAATTATTGGAGGTTCAGTACTTTGCAAGGAAGTACTGTTACTAGACCAACTGTTCTGCAAGGAGGTGATTAGGTCAGAATCAAGCTCGACCGCCAGATTTTTACCCAATTAAAGGTACCCACTTCATGAGGCTGGCTCCGAAACCCATAGGGTTGACTCACGGCTACTGTGAAACAAAAAATAATTATCTGCCTAACACAGTGCCTTAACACTGAGCTACCCAGCTGTCCTGAAATAGAATATTGTATACAATATATTAATTATATAATACAAAATAGTGCGATGAGCCAATTAATTCTGCCGTGGAAAGGAAACGATAAATAGATTAGATTAACTAGGTTAACGGATATAATCAACGGTTGTTACAAAAAAGATATATTTACATTTTGATTTATAAGAGCGAACTGCTAGTAAATCAAGAATTAAATAAACATCATTAGTAAATTTTCTATTAATCATTGATTAAATTACTTCCTCCTCCCTCTCTATCCGCCAGCGGTCTAAGAAAGAAATACTCCAGTATTCAAATGGGCTTAATTCACTCAAATTAATTGGAACCTCACATATATTTTAAGATAAGTCGGTTGTAGTACAACTTATTCCGAATACATAGAGCTTATGAAATTCTTTCTGGGTTTTCCTTACTACCTTTAGGTTTTGGAACATTTTTAGATTTTCGCGATTTTTGCTAAATTAATAACCTGTTATGATTAGTTATTGATGAAATGTTAATTATAAGAAGGAACTATCAAAGGCCACTAAATAAGCAGCAAAACAATCTAATACGACTATTACAAATCCTGTATTTCAATGCTTCTGTCGGGGGTTGTCTAGTCTTAGGCGGTTCTCCAGCCTAATATCCACTTTACAGAAGGCCCTCGACAAGGCGTATTCAACAATAAGTAAGAGAGGAACGGCCGTGCCAGGGGATGAGCCCTGGACACTGACGTAGGTAGAGGAGGTCTAGGTAAGAGAGAGTCTGAGGTAGAGTAACAGTTCTAGTTGCCGAGATGAAGCGGACGGACTAGAGCTGGGGAGAGACGGGATCAACTGCACTAGTAGCCGAGATAAAGCGGACGCACCAATGTAGCTGCTAAAGACCAGATTACAATTTTAGTTGCCGAGATGAAGTGGACGGACTAAGATCGCTGGAGAAAAGGAGACGAGATAAGCCATCGTCTTGGGTATGCGTACAGAAAAACAACTCTTGTGAGAATCGATTGGCAATGAACTTCTCTATCTCACGTAGAGTGTACGTACGCCACCAGTGCTATGGCTAGGCCTGAGGTAACGCTGTGGATTTTTTTTTTATTGTTTCAAATCTCCTTTATTCATAAAATAATTACTAAATATATGTACAATACATTTTATAAATACAATTTGTTGATTTTGGCCCTTTTACTAGAGCTGTGCTCCATTCTAAGAGATGGTTGGATATAATACAAAATTTTTGAAATATTACTGATCAATTTGAAAATATGTGAGGTGCTGGGCATTCGAAGAGGGCATTTAGAGCCCTTTATTTATATGCCTAGTCCATGCAGCTGTGACTGAGAAGCGGTCGGTACATGTCTGCTTGAGATAGATTCGTGCATTGTTTTGGTATCGTTTATTAATCATTTCATCGACATCGTTGTGAATGTGACATCGAAATGTTATGTTATAAAAATTATTAATTTATAAAAATTACAATATGTCTTTTACAAGATGAAGTAATTTGTAAATTTGAGATCTTTTTTACAAAAAATGGGAACAAATAAAAATTTGTAGAAGCGCTTAAAAAGATAGGGCTGTAGCCATTTGAAGTCGGCTTACAACATTGTTAAAAACAAAATGGGACCATTTTTGAAGTGTAGCGAGAGGGGCGAGAAGGAGCATGAGGTTTAGCCACAACTCACCAAAGCGCTGCACCTCGAGCCTCACCGAAGATCTCAAATTTCAGATTCTCCACTCACGTTGAGTGTTTGCGCCTTTACGCACCTGCTCAGCCTTCACTTGCTCACTACCAGTGATGCGACGAGAGGAATGCGCTGGGATCTCTTGAGCCCTGTTCTACCTCCCACGCACGAAGGATAGAGTGGGCTCAGGGATCCTCAGGTCGATTGTGTAAATATTGTATATACGAGTGTAAATGTGATAAGAGATTATATTATTTTATTTTATTTTTTCATACACATAGTTTTATTATGTTGATTTTTTTTATCTTTTGTTTGTGTATATTTTAAAAGAGATTTTATTTATTTTTATGAGGGTTTTTTTTCATTTATTTATTTGTTTTTATTCTTATTTTTTTAAAATTTTAGTATGAATGCGATCATTCATAACTATTACCTATTGCCCACAACGGCGAGGCAGATTGTAATATCTATCAATAAATGAAAAGTATCATATACATAGAAAAAAACAATATCTAGCGCTGGATCTACATGTTTGTCACTTGCAGCAAACCCGACTTGTTCACAGTATCTTCCTTCTATACCTCGCTCCACACCACACTAGCAGCTCTGGGTAAGCGTCCAGCCCTCTTTCCCTGACTATATACCCTTCTCGTGAGACATTATCCCACATGCAACTAAGGCTGCTATAAAAATATTCAAGCTGTGAGGATTTTTCTCACATGCACAAAGTGTATTTCATCCATAAAAATGTTTTTTCTCCAGGAAAAAATTAGCAGAAATAGGGAAACGTAGGTTTGAAGAGGCAGGAACTTCATTAGGCACGTATTATCAACTATGAATTGTATTCCGACACTATAAGTATATATTTGGGTGGACCTTATCAGAAAAATTTGTCTTTTTATGTTTTCACTTCATCGCTGCACCACACTCACTATTACAGAGGGTTTAGTGCATTCTGTCCCTGAAGAACGAATTAAAAACAAAAAAAAATTACCACCAACATAAAAGGCCGATATACCCCAGTTACACAGTGTCCACTTGCACCAGTTTTGCACAAGATATTTCTTCAGACTGAGTATATATATTTTTTATTTAAGATTTGTGTTATGTTCTTATATTATGATATATCTGTATTTTGATTCTTTTTATAACTATGTCTGTCTCAAAATATTATTTAAAGTTTATTACTATTTTATAATTATGTTTGTTTTTTTAATTTTTTTAAAACTAGTTTGCTTTGGACCAAAATTTTTATGCTTTTCTTTCTGTTATATATAAATAAACCTAATCCATAAACAATGAAACGTTGAAAAAATCCCTGATTAATGGAGTAATCGATTGGGAAACGTACAAAATTCGTGTCGATGAAAAATTATAATTGAAAAAAAATTTCCCTACCGCTCAAGAAATAGATAAAAGTATAAAGACGTTAAATGAGGCAACTGTACGACCTTTCCATTTAAGGGGAAAAACATTTTCTGCAGCTCAAAATCGATACTCCTAAAAATCAAAGAAAAAAAACCATGCAAGGATGCGCACTAGAAACCCTGTTCACAAAAATAAATGGAACCACCTCAAAGATGAAACTAAAAAGGATCTGGATGAATGGGCGTATTCTAAATATCAGGGATACGTGGGAAATTTAGACCCAAAGGATCATTCATTATGGAAGGCTACGCGACGTCTATTGGATAAACGTGAAAAACGTCTAGTGGACAATGATGAATTCATCACCAGTGACGCCAAAAAAGCTGAAGTGTTCCTCAATTTCTTTGAGAAAACATTCTTCAACACAGAAATAAGTCCGAATTTAGTCACTGATGAAATTGACAAGTATCTAAATCTCCCCTTCGCAACAGTTGAGCTCCCGCCTAAATTCACGTCTCCAAAAGAAATCCAGGACCTTATTAAAAAGCTCAAGATAAAAAACTCAACCCTTAGACAAATCCATGCTGGTACTTCACAAGGTTCAGTCCTTTCTCCCATTTTGTTCAACTTCTACCTTCACGACACCATCCAATCCACACACACCTCCATAGCTATGTTCGCTGACGATACAGCTGTGTTCTCTCAACATGATGACATAATAGTAGCTAGAAACACTTTGCAAAATCACCTTAATTATCTAGAACAATCTCTCGTCCTTTTTTCAAATTAACTTGTTTCTTTTTACTATTAGAGGGAAATAGTTTGTTTTACTTAAGTGTACCAATATCATTATTTTTTGTTATTAATTTTACTTTCCCCTTTTATTAAGAAGCATTATTCTTATCTATTTTTTTTTCTTTTAATATGAACATTGTATATAGTTAGGGGTCTTTTGTACGAGACTTTACCCCCTCCCCTCCCCCATAATCAACTGTTAAAAAATATATATATATAATATAACGGTTATATCAACCATGTAAGGCCCACCAGGCCGATCTGGTATAAAATAAAAAAAAAACCTAATCCAAATTAAAATTTTATTTATATATGTGTTCAAGAGCTCTAAATAAGAAATGTAAGAAAAAGTCACGCGCGGCCAAGCAATTTGTAAATCCTGGAAACCCTTCTTCAAGATGTACCAAAACCCTTTCATAAAATTTCGAAATATACTTACAGACGCATAACAATCGCCCCAATTAAGTAGAATATAGGAATCACAGAAAATCAAAGCCATTAAAAATAGAAAAAAATATGCTAGGTAAAAATATCCATATTTTAACCATTCAGGATAAATATTGTTCAGCCAATTTCAGAGCCTTTTTATAGATTTAGAATATATTTGCATTTTCTATTGGCCACTTTATACAGATATGCATAATATATCGATAGCAATATTTAATGGTTTTTTTTTTTTCAGATGACAGATCATTCATCATTCACCCTCTGAAGTACCAAGTGGATGATTTTTCAGACTCCCCCGCGTTACTACTGAATAAAATTTGACATCCTGAAAAATTGTTTCGCTTATCTTAATGCAGAAGAATCAAAGGAAACGCTGCTGGGTGAGAGGTGTCTTAAGAAGGCAACGCAGTAAAGAATCTAAAAAAGGAATTCGATTATCTTCCTTGACTTAAGAATCGCAAAAGACTCTTTTGTTATTTTTTTTTAGTTCCTCTTTTTTCTACTTCCTGGTACTTAGATTATGACAACACTATGAATATACAAGAAAATATATATATTCAAGGAACCAGTATATGATTTAAATTGTACCCATTGTTTGAATCGTAATAGTTAAACAAAAAATCAAGTTGCATGTTGCGTCATTCATATCAAGAAATGAAGAAAAAAAAAAAAACATGAAAATTCAACATATCCACTTTAAAATTCAGTATTCAAGACTGGAAAATCTAAAATATATCATCTATTAAAGTTTGAAGGTTATCCATATTAAATTGTGGTTAACTATACTTTTATTTCATTTTAGAAATAATCCCCCTCAGGTAGATAAAATATAATTAACAGGTATTTTCGTAGTAGAGATTAATTGAATATAGTCAGGAACAAGAGAAACATGGAGATATACAGAACAGTAGAAACTTCCAGGAATAAATCAATACATATATATCAGATTATTACCAGAGAGTATTGTTGAATATCGAGTGATTTAAGACTCTCTTATCTTATAAGTTATTTTTTTAATCTAAACATGTTATGAATTAAATCTGTTTGTAATGAAACACAAATTGGTATCTAATTATTGTGAAGATTGGACTAATTATGGAGATAATTATAGTAATTATATATTTGCATGTTAGTAAAGTGATCAAGTAATTCTCTAATTTTAGACATTTTATGATGTTCGTCAGCAACTAATGCTAGTGCTTAATTAATATGATCATAGAAACATGCGATTTCGGATATTTTTTTTTTGGAGTTTAATCTTGGACCCTAGGCAGCCCAATCTGCAGGAAACATTACCACTGCATTATAAGAAGGCTGCTGTAACATTCCCTTTTGGCTATGTAAAAATGTTTCGCTAGTGACACAGATTTGGACAACTAACCCAGAAGAAGACCTTCACCAGCAATTAACGATGGTAAAATTAGGCCTAATATGGAAGAACAGCCATACCAAACAGAGAGCTTGCAGCACAACTGAATATATCGACAATCTGTACCACTACAACCTATGAAGCGTCAGGGGTTCAATAATTGTACTGTTACTAGACCAACGGTTGTGCAAGGAGGTAATTATGTCAGAATCACGCTCGATTACCAGATTTTTACCCAATTAAGGATACCTAATTTATGAGGCTGAGTGGACCCCAGGAGGGCTCCAGAACCCATAGGAGTTGACTCACGGCTACCGTGTAACAGAAATAAATTTTCAGCCCAGCCGGTTTTGAACTCGGGTCCTTGGAGTTGAGCTCGCGCCTTACCACGCTGCTACTGCGTTCTCGAATACATCGACAGTGTCGGTAACTCAAAGACCATTAGCAAACTTAAAAAGGTAGATTTATGAGTAACCAATGAGTCTTTTCTCTAATATTAGCGCAATACTTTCCCTTACTACATATTTCATACATATGGTATGGAAGGAAATTAAAATAGTTTATTATTTTGGGACTAGATCCCTTTAGAACAATTATAAGTTAATTTTAATTTTACAATAACACATATTAGCCAAAAAAGTGTGACTGCACTTAATTAAAACTTATATTAAAATTGTGTATAAATAATTTGTATAGAAAAAAATTATAAAACTAACTGACTAAATACATAATAAAACAAAACAAAAAGGTAGTTAGTTACATATTATCTGTACGATTATAATATTAGATTAGACTGGTGAAGTAAGTAGTTAAATAGGAGGGTTTTAAACGAGGGAAGGGTTGGTATATGACGTATGGTAGTGGGAATGGAGTTCATGTAAAAAATGATATATCGAACGCAATAGTTCGGTAAGGTGTAGGGTAGATGTCAGATGAACGTGACCTAGTAGTACGGGTTTGGACTGATAATTTGAACTACAGATTTTCTAGAATATAGGAGGGGTGTTGAGTACTAATTACTTAAAATAGAAAGAAAGCTAATTAATACTGGCATTGGAAGGATGGATAGAGCTATTTCAGCTCGGCGTAATACTGGGTTATGTGCGTATCTTTGGTGATCACGAAAATAAAACATTCTGCGCAATTCATAACTTTAGATTACCCGAGAGTCCACTATACACCAGGCAGCCATAGTCAAAGTGGGGGAAAACAAGAGACGAAAATAAGAGTTGACGGGTTTTTAAGGGTTGGAGATAACGGATTCTATTGAATTGCTTGAGGCATATTTGGTTTTAAGGATAATGTTTAATCAAAAGTAACTCCAAGATTTTTAACTGATATATGGAATAAGATATGAGTATTGTTTAGGATAAGGATGAGGATCCTGGGATAGATTTAAAGAGAGAGGGATAATTATGATAGCTTTAGTCTTTTCGGTATTTAACCTAAGTTTATTGTCTATTGCTCAAGTACTTACACTATTGATGTCTCGCTGTTTAAGAATGGCTTTTAAGGCATCATGAGGATATATGGAAAGGTAGATTTGTAAGTCGTCTGCGTTTAGATTATACGAGGAATGCTGGATGACAAGCGTATGTGGGAAAGTAAAACAGATGTAAGGGAAAAGACCTTCCATATTTACTTAAAATATATATAATTACCATGAGGTGTGGCGTTTGGCTTTTCCTCATGCATGGACAAGTCTATATGTCAAGTCTTCTTTATCATTGCAATTACATCAAGGCTTGTACTTATAAAGTTTAAAAAAAAAATCAATATAAGCTAGAAATTAACATTGAAAAAAAAAACTTAACGGCAACTACCGATTTCTTAGGAATCTTTTCCTTAAAAGATTTTTTATATACTCGTATTCCATTAATGGTTCAAGCAATGCTAATTTTATTATGAATGTGCAATGCCATAATCCGATTAACAACAAAATTGTAATTAATTTTAATTTATCGCTTGTAATATGAGTACATTATTATCATCATAATCAAATAAATAAACATCCTAATTAAACAAATATATTAGGAAATGTCAATACGAAATTAATCACTGAATTCGTTTAGTTCAAAAGCTATAAAATATACTGAAATGATCTTGTTTATAAGCGCCTAAAATATTTGAATAGGCATATAAATGAAGGGGCAGTATTTTATAGCGTCTGGAAAACAAAAACAAAAACACAAAAAAAAACGCAAAAGTAATAGATGATTCCACCTTACAACTGTTTACCTCTGAAGAAAAAAAAATTACATAAAAGAATGAGGTGTAGATAGTTGACCGTAGATTAATGCTTGAAGAAGTTTGTCGGGGGGTGCAGTCAGCAAAGAACAACATAAATAAACAAAACCAAACAAAGCGAGTTACTAATCTTCCCTCTACGCCACAACCCCTGATGAAGACCTGAAACTCAGGTCGAAACGTCGGCATAAAATAAATAAATATGGTTTTGTTTATTTATGTTGTTCTTTGCTGACCGCATCCCCCGACAAACTTCTTCAAGTACATAAAAGAATGTATCTTTTGAAATTACCAGATTTAAAATTCCTGAATTCTAAATAGAATTGACAAGAATGATAAAATTGTAGCAAGATAGCCCGAGAGGCGGTCACTAAAAGTACCGAAATAGTAGAAGAAAAGAATTTATTGTTAACCAATAAATATTGTTAACCTATTTCTATATACTATAGCAGTTGTTTTCTGCTCCCCCTAGTCTTACTCCATTTCTTAAATTATTGTGGACTCCTAAGTTATTCTATATTTATTATTGTTTTTAAATATTATTTAAGACAATAACCCTTTTAATTTTATCTTCATCTTATAACACTTGCAAATATTTCTAGTTTTTTATCACATTTTTGCCTAGTTTTTCACTACTAATCTCCATTGTACGATCTATACACCAACTTAATGTTTACACCATGTCTAAGAGATAGTCGACTACAGTAGTACATTATTCTTATTACTTGTCACAGTTTTACTACCTACTTATTTTATCCATATTGTTCTAATTTTCTCTTATAACACTATTTCACTCATTTTTCATGACTTTATTCTTATTCAATAATTTTATTTTTATCAATATATTTATATAAA
>NW_027110622.1:1363074-1369209 GCF_000696795.3 Halyomorpha halys
ACGAACAAACGAAAAACGACAGGACTTTTTGAATGCCCTGGTATATACTGTATATCTTATATATGTAGTTATACATTTATCACATATGTTTTTATTTTTCTTCTCTCACTATTTTCTGCTGCTAAGCGTGGAGTAGCTGGTTTTGATCTTGTCAAACGATTCCTGTCCTGTACGACCCTTCTCATCTCCGGCATGGTGCTTCCTCTAGCTGTGCCAATTCTTTCAATCAGGTCGGCGTACATGAGCCTTGGCCTGCCTTGAGGTCACCTTTCTCACGGTCTTGCTTCTAGAAGCCACCTCGCTATACAGTCGTTTCCCATTCTACTAACATACCCGAACCATTTCAGGTGTTTTTTCCTAATATTTTCCGTAAGAATCTTATTTCTGCAGAAACAACCTTGTTGGCATGACGGTCCAGGGCTGTCCAGCTTTTCGATCCGTATAGTACTAGGAGAAAAAATGATTTGAATAGCAGAATCTTCGCCTTCCTGCTCAACTCTTGCTTTCCAATGAGTGACATGGATAGCTGGTACAATATTCCATTGGCCTTTTGGACTTTATTCACGACCTCCATCCTTGCAGACCATTGTTTCCAGGTAGGAGTAGGTGTCAGTTTGCTCAAGGGTCTCTCCATTGCAATTGATTCTGAGATCTTCGTTCTTTCTTCCAACACACATAACCTTGCTTTCATACCTCTGAGTTGTAGTTCTTCTTGCCACTCAACCACATCAACCTGGAGAGATTCAGCATTATCCGCAACCAGAACCAGATCATCTGCATATAGCATTGCCCGTGCCAACACTGGGATCATGCTGGGTGTCCTTCTTTTACAAAATTTCCAAATGGCATCAATGAAAATTATGAACAGCAGATGACTCAGGCTATCGCCTTGTTTAACTCCCCTAAAGAAATGGAAAGGTTCGACTCAGTTCGGGCTAGCCTTATTACTCCCTTAGGGTCTTGATATACCACCTTAATTGCACTTACGAGATTTTGTGGGATTCTTTTATCTTCTCATATATTTGCCTATTGTAATATTAGATAAGAGATTAGATGATCCTGTCAGTTTACCTACCTATATATTATAAAAATCTTGTCCTTCTTAAAGGTTAGCGAAGAAGTGAGGATATGTTCACCTGGTCCTTTTTTTCCAACTTGTCAATTGTAATCTTTGTGTCAATGAGAAAGGTACTTTACCCTTTGTTTGTTTATTATTTTTATTAATATTTCCTTTTACTTGTTACTATACATCACCTTCGTCACTTCACCTATCTGTCTTACCTTTTACTCTAATTCCAATGAGTATTTTGCTATAATTACTCTAGTAATATATTTAGAATTCTATCACACCTGGCTGTATTTATTAGTAACTAATTTCTAGTCCCCCTGTATGTATATATGTATGTATACATACATATATATGTATATTATTACCATTACTTGCATTTATTTTATAAAGAAGACCTCCTCAGTATATTTATTTTAATGTGCTGCCAATTCTTACAATGTTTGTATCTTTTCATTTAGCCCTAACGAAGCCCTACCAAGTTTGGTGAATCGTTGGTTTATAATAAATAGTTTCCTTTAACTATTTTGGTACCTTTATTGACCGCCAAACTGACAATCTTCCTACAATCTATTTAAAAGGGTCACCTATCGTCTTCCTATAAGAATGATAAAAGCAAACTAAATATATAATTTTTAAAAAAATAACTAAATAAAATAAAGCAATAAATAAATAAATTAAAATAAAGCAAAGATAAAATCAGATTTAATTTAAACAAATTTAAAATTTAGCTGACGAAGAGGAAGCAACATATAGAATATAAAGAAGGTACTCGTAAATGCCTTTAGTCTTTCTTCTGATCCAATTGTAGTAAAACGTAATACATTTGTTAACTCTGTTTAGAGGGTTTGGGAAAGAACAAGGAGTTACAGAATTTTTTTTAATACCCAAATAAAAACATTAACATTTCAATACGTATTATTGATGTTAACATAGTATCCCTTTAGAACACTTGTTCTCGATTATAGGTAGCAGCACAGGAGGGATGAGAAAGCTTTAGAGTGGACTACTGGAAAGTCGATACTATATATTTTGGACTTAAGGTCAATATTATAAATTTTTATTGGAAAAAGGTGGTTGACCGAATGTAGTAAATCGTAAGAATATATTCCGGGTGGCGGTCAATAAAGGTACCAAAATAGTAGAAAGAACTATTAATTGTTAAACAACGTTTCGTCCCACTTTGCAGGACTTCGTCAGGGAAAACAAAATACAAATATTGAAAAAACGTTTCGGCAAGAGTTCGTAGTGTTCCATGAACAAATAGCAAGATAATAACCAATGAATAAAATATACAGAATGATTAAAGTAAATAATTGTACAAAATGAAAATTAATAAAAATAAAGTAATGGAAATAAAATTTATATATAGGTAATTAAATATTTAAGTAAAATAACATAACTAAGGTAATAAAAATATAAAGTTATTTAATGCAAAGAAATATGACTGACCATCTGAGACCTCAGTTGACCTCAGAACGTGATTCTCATCAGCCCTAACGAAGCCCTGCAAAGTGGGGCGAAACGTAGGTTAAATAAATAGTTTTTTGTTACTACTTTGAAACCTTTATTGACCGCGACCCAGACTATCTTCCTTCAAATTATTACGCAAAAAAAATGGGGCAGGAAAAAGGTGAGTTAATAGGAACTGCAGACGGGAGGAAAATACGTTTTTTATTTATTTTTTATGCTTCTTTAGAGGGTGTATCAATAAAAATGATAATGGTGTAATAGTAGAAACAATATTTATTAATTTATTTACAGTATTTACCACAAAAATATACAACGAAAAATTAACAATTATTAAAACATTTCAAGCCAAAATGAAAACACAATGATAATGTCATATGGTGGAGAGGTTTTAAATGGGTTTATAACATTTACAATGTTGCCATCACACTTCTTTATAAAAAAACCCATTTCCACCTCCTCTATAAAGCACCTCTCGCCACGGCCTCTTTTTTTTTTTCCACCTCTGGTCGCGCCTTTCCACTATAAACTCTACCTAAATTCTACAGACAAAATCACCATCATTGGCCCAAATATTTCTAGAAACTCTATATTTTCAAACGTTTGATTTTCTAAAAACAGACAAATATTTAAAGCATATTAATTACCTATAATACAAGAGCCGGAAGAAAAAAGGGCAGTTATCTCACCCCAATTTTTTATTACTTTAATGAAAACTAGGTATAATCACTAATCAAAATTGAGGATTCTACCTAGTATAGGTAGGGGGAAAAAAAAATGGTGGCTGTTTCAAAACCTTAAAAAAATTAATTTTGCATTCGAAGCTCTATATCTTAAAAACTACAAACAACACTTGAAAATCTGAGAACATTATTTAAAGAAGAGTAAATTTACTGAAATATTAGTCCTAAAAGAGCTATTTACGTCCAATAGTTCTCGAGATATAGCTTTTTAAAAAGCAAAATTTCTTTATAAATCTACAGAAAGATTAGTAGTAAGTTAATTTATTTTGCGAAATCTTTATCTCAGGAACTATGTGACGTACTGACGTCTTTTAGCACTCAAATTAAATTTTCATAATATTTACTAAAATAAATTGATTTATAGTTGTTCGGACCATAAATTTGATTTATGAAAAACTTTATTTCAGAAAACATTGGACGTACAGATGTCTGCCAGCGCTCAAATTAAAGTTAGTTAAATTTACTACAAAATAGTAGATAATGTTTATGTTTGTAGGAGTAGTAGTGTTCATGATATTTGACATAATAAACTCACAAAATATTAATTTCTAGTTGTTCATATAAAATGTTGGATTTTTGAAAATATATAATATATATGATTGAAAATATATATCTCTAGATCCACAAGACGCACATATTTCTGCCAACACTCAAAATAAAGGAAATTTAACTTACTATAAAGTAGTTTATGACACTTATCTTCGTAGGGGTAGTAATGTTTATGATATTCACATATGAATATAAATTTGGCAAATGAAAATTTGTCCGAACAACTATAAATCAATTTATTTTAGCAAATTTCATGTACACTGCCAGTCCTACGAAGACAAACATCATAAACTACTTTATAGCTCATTAAACTACCTTTGATTTGAGTGGTAATATACATCTGTACGTCAAATGGTTTTTAAGATAAAGATTTTTCAAAATAAATTCACTAACTGATTTTAAGTACGTCCCATACAACATTTTTATGAAATGTTGCTTTTTAAAAAGCTATATCTCGAAAACTTAAACGACTCGAAAACGTAAAGAACTCTATTAGGGTTCATCTTTTAGCAAATTTACTCTTCTTTAAGTGACGTTCTCTTAGGTTTTCGTGTGTTGTTCCTACTTTTTATGATATAGAGCTCCGAATGAAAAATTAGTTTTTTTTATCGCTTTGAAACAGCCACCATTTTTTATTCTCCCTACCTATACTTGGCAGGCTCATTAATTTTGACTAGTAATTATACATAGTTTTCATTAAAGTAATAAAAAATTGGGGTGAGGTGACTGCCTTTTTTCTCCTCTTGGGCTCTTGTACTACTAGGAACAAGAATACATTAATACTACCAATAGTTTTCAAAAATATTAAAAACTCGAAAATATTTAGCAGCTATATTTTAGACGAAGAATGTGAAATCGAGAACCCCAAGGAGAAGGGAGAGAACGTCTTGGAGATAATCCCTCTTTGGTTCTTGTTATCCGCCTTAAGGTGGAGGGGAGCAGAATGTAACTATTTTTTGTACCTCGGCTCAGAAGGAGTAAGCTTCCAGAATCTGGGTGACAAGGGCCAAGATATTTTACCTGACGGGGTGGTTCTCTCTCAGGTATATCTGGATCTATACTTCTGCCACAAATTCAAAACTTAAACAAATGCTTGGTAAACAGAAGAAGCAACAGACATCGGTATCTAGACGCTAGTCTGGTTATTATACATTTGTCGTCTGTCACATTCGACTTATACTAATTTTATTTTATGAAGGAACAAAACAGAACGTGAACATCAGCAAATTATATGATAGATGATAAATATTCAAATAAATAGTACTATATAAGAGGTATTCATGATTTGTTAAATGTAAAATGTTAAATGTTACACGTATAGGATTGTGAGCAGCCCTATTTAAAGTCATGTTAAATTTTAAATGCATAAGAGCTCCTAGCGGATTTTTTGAGCAACTTGTTTTAAGACCTTTCCTTGTAAAACTTCATGTTATTGCTTACTTCTAAGTTTTCACTAAAGTAATTTATTACAACGTGACTAAATTGAGTGGAAAGTGGAAAGTTTTGGGTAAAAGTTTGGCTACTGAGTTTCTTGTTGATCTTCTGATATGTGAGGAAGAGAATCAAGATGAGCTAATTCAACTGTCATTATTGTTGTCATCCATTGCTTTATTAGTTATAAAAACATCCAAAACAATACTAATACACTGCAACTAGTCTGTGGCCTGACGTCATTCTCCATTTAACAGACCTAGTAACAGACTCTCAACCATGTTACATGTTATATCGTTTTAACATGGTAAAAAAAAGAAATATTTCTCTATTTAACATGATTTTTTCCATTTAACATGTTAAACTAAAGATCATGAATACACCTACAATCTATAATTTCAACTTCATTCTATATTTAACGAATAATTGTTAACTTAATTGCGCCACTTTATAATGTCTTAATAAACTTATATTTGTACTGTGCTGAATAAAGAAAAAAAGTTAAAGTTAATTGACAAGATTTGAAAAAAAGAATTTACACTGAATGGATAGAATTTTAAAAATATACAATCTTAAACTAGATTTAATTATTGAATCCTAAAGTCGGGGAAATTGTTTAATTAATTAATACAAAGAGAGCGAAAATATTAATCTCATGGCAGCTCTACAAGACAGAAAACTGAATACAAATTAGCGCCCTTTGATTTTAGCCTCAAAATCGACACTCAGCGAGTCGGGCACAAATTGATATCAGTACTATTCAAATAACACATCCATAGGCTTAAGCATGCGCGAATTTGCCGTAGTGTATAGGTTCCTTGAAATGTTCATATGAAAAAAATAATAATACAATTACATTTTCATTTTTTTTTTTTT
>NW_027110622.1:1369349-1371709 GCF_000696795.3 Halyomorpha halys
TTCCTCTTCTATTCCTGGCAATCCTCCGAGGCGCCTGAAAAGAAGATGGCCTCGTGACCTTATATTGTAAACTGGTTTTAGAGTTCTACTACTGGGTAGTTTCTCTACATCCTGTATCATATCATTATGTCATTATGATCACATCAGTAAACCACAATGGTTCCTATCAATCCCTCTATTCTCAATCCACTGATGTTCCTCAAGATAGTATCCTCGGTCCCATTCTCTACACCTTCTATACAGCTGACATCCCAACAAATCCTAGCACTATCTTCACCACGTATGCTCACAGTTAATAACCCTTTGATTGCATCCCAAACTCTCCAGTCCCATATCACAGCCCACGAAGAAGTTCCAAGTTCCAAAATTGGAGGATAAAAATAAATCCCTACAAATCTCATAAAATCACTTATACCCTCCGTCTTAAACCTACCGACTGCCCTCCAGTATACTTTAATAATGTTTCTCTTACTCCTGTAGAACAGATCCGCTACCTTGGACTAAATCTTGAGAAACGACTAACTTGGAATCCTCACACAAGACTGAAAAGACAGGAAACTGAATGAAGATTCCGACTATTACAGAACTTATTAGACAAACGGTCTAAACTTCCAATCTATTTCAACAGACTGATCTTCATGACAATAATAAGGGCTATCTGGCATACGGTGTTGAGTTTTGGGGCTCCACTAAACCTTCGAATTCCTCTTGTATCCAATCCTTACAATCCAAAATCCTTCGTAAAATCCTAAATGCTCCCTACTTTGTCACAAATAAAATCATCCACAAAGACGGAAACAGAGACCAATCCTTCCATTATAAACTCCCTAACCACTCAAACCCATCGGTTTCAAACCTTACTTCCTCTTCTATTCCTGAGAAACCTCCGAGGAGCCTGAAAAGAAGATGGCCTCGAGACCTCACATATTGTAAAAATGTTTTTAGAGTGCTACCAATGAGTAGTTTCTGTACATGTCTGTAATATACCATTATGTTCTTACTACAAATTTACTTGTTTTTTTTTATGTACAGTTGTAAATGTCAATAAATAAATAGATAAAAGAAAAGATATTGATAGTTTATTTACTTCTTCCTTTACATATTTTTTATGTCACTCTAATACTCTTATATTGAATCTGTTTTCTTCTTATCTTTAAATTTTTAGCCCTGATGAAGACCAACATTGTGGGTCGAAACGTTGGAAAAAATAAACACTTTTTTTGTGTTCCATCTCAGTCAAATTCACGCTAATTGACCGTGTGTAGTAATAAAAGAAAGATGAAAACTCAAATAGTGATTAAACTATTTATATTGAGTCAACGTTTCGCTCCACCTTGCAGGGCTTCATCGGGGCAAAAAAGATACAAACACTGAAATGATGTAAACATAAATGAACTAAGTCTTTGTTGGCTGACTTTTAATGTATCTCACTCTACATTATATATATATTTCGTTTTGATTTTAACATTATTTATTCTTATATTCCAGTATTACTGTTTTTATTTTATGATTATATTCTGTGATTGAATAAATAACAAATAAATCCTCTTTTAATAAATATTGGTGATTTTTTTTGGAGTATGGTACTGAATAAAATATGTTCCTAACTGATACCAACCGATTGAACATATTTTCAGGAACAACTCAAAATATAAATTATAAAATTTTGCTCTCCTAGTTGTCTTATTGTGTTGTAAAGAAGTTAGAATACCAAATTAAGCAACTAAAACTTCATGAATTTGCAAATTCGGCCACTGAATTAAAAAAAAAAATAGTAAAACCCTGCTATAATATCTGAATTTGATGCCGTTCCCTTTATTTCAGCAATCACCAGGAACTGTGATTGAAAACAGGTTACTGGCAACACGGACTTGTCGGTAACCGCACGTGTCGGTCAAGGAGAACCCCCGGGAGGCCAAATATTGAGATACTCTCGCTGTCTAGGTCTGGTGGCAAATTTGATGCTTAGGAAGTGGGCTAGGAAGGTTTGCGTTAGTATTTTGAATGAGATTTCAAGATTAGAAGGATTTTACGATGAAAAATAAAATAGTTAAATTATAGATCTAAAAATGAATAGTTGTTAAATTTTAAAACTATTCAAAACGAGGGAGTCCTTCCCACTCCTTAAAAATTAATTTTTAGCAGTTTATAAATTGTTAATAAAAAAAAAATCACTACTTTTGTTTACCTTTTTTACTGTGAATTGATTGATACAAATGTCAATATTGTCATTATTTGTTTTAAAATATGCCTAAAATCAAATCAAAATCAAAATTTGATATCTGTATTTAATTGTAAAAAAAGCCACTTGAATATCCATCTTCCTACCGTCCTATTTCGCTCCTGCCCATTATGGGCAA
>NW_027110622.1:1372839-1382729 GCF_000696795.3 Halyomorpha halys
TACCACCAATGGGTGGTTCCTTCCCAAGATTTTCAAGTGTATATGAAACATACTACATATTTACTTATTGTATTATTTTGTACAGTTGTAAATTACAATAAATAAATAATTAAAAAAAATTTGTAAAAATAAATAATAATAAAGGCTTTGCAAACACGAAGGTTCGATGCCAATATGACCAATTGTTATCTGCATACTTCTGTTCACTGACGCCCCTCCGAACTCAAATCTACTAGTCTTGTAGCAATCTTCCCATCTAGGTTTCGGTCTACCCCTCGGACGTTGACCTGTCGGTTCAGTGTTTATTAACATTTTAGGGATTTTTAATTTGTGTATCATCAGAAAGAATGCGCTAGATGATATTATGTGTGACGTCATTTAGACATAAAAAAAAACAACACTGATTTAGCGATTCACACTTTTTAGCTGTTACCACTACTACAGAATACGGTTTCACGAAAGCAGAAAGTACAAATTTGTCTTGAATTGATGCTTTAATGTTAGTGAATTCTTTTAAACAAACCCGGATTTCCGTACTGGTTTCATTATTGTTTTATTTACTGAACCCATTATTTTGTATCTGTTTCAACTGATAGGTAGCATCATTTCGTTTTTAGTTGCTTTCAGAATAAATATAACATCTAATAAGCTTATAATTACAACGAAGTTGTTGTTGTTGTTGTCTGGGGCTCTAGGGCGTAAAACCCTGAGGTCAGCAACGCACATGTTTCGTGGTTTATAATTATGTTTCATTTATATTTATAATTTTATTTCACTTTATTTTTCTCTTTAAATAAGTTCGAAAAAAAAATTTAAATAATTACTTCTTTTGGTATTTTTTATTACGTATAACATATTTTCTGGTTTAAATCTTATTCAAATGCCCATTCCTTTTAAGAAAACTAAGACCATTTCCACGTTCTTCTGGTCATCTTTCAGAGCATCGGTCCTACTCCCAGTCTACTCAAGTTCGCAGAATAAAAATGACATTTCTCAAATATTTGACTGATCGTAAGTACACTGTTGCAGTATTGACATTTTGGCGGTGGCTGCTTGATATGTATGAGTTAAACTCGTATGACCTATTCTCAATCTGGCATCTTTTTTTTATAATTTTTAATTTGCTTGGCGGGCTTTCATCCCACATGGCTTGTCAACTAGATGATATCTCATTTTTCATTGGAAGACTTATTTCTTGTGGTGTCAGAATGGCCGCGCCCTGACCTGGAAGAGCAAATGCTTGTTTAGCTGCAATGTCCGCCAGTTCATTTCCAGTGATCCCCACGTGACCCGGCACCCATATGAAGAAAACAGGTTTTTCCCAAGTTTTTTACATCGAAGTGATCTTCACAAAAATATAATCTATTGTTTGGTTCTATAATAATTTTGGGGCCCTTCTAGCTTTAACCAAATGTTGCACACTAACGAAAACGAATATAACGCATAGACAGATAATTGCTTAAATAAGAAAGATAACAAATAAATAAAAATAAGATAAATTAAGCACTCGAAGATCTAAACAATCTGAGATCGGCGAGTGGCGCCGGTTCGAATCCATAGTAAGAAACTGAATAGCGATTTCAAAAAATTCAAGTGATTATAATTATCAAATAAGCGATATAACACACTTTCTAAAAACAAAAAGGAAATTACCTTATTGTTTTTGGATGGAACATCGATAATAATTTTATATTTTTCAGAAACTAAAACAGTCCTAATTGCTTTTTGCATATTTAAAGTAATTGGCATCAATGACTAAACCATGAAAAAATATTCAATAAAAAAAATATGAAAATACCTTGTTGAATTCCTGTTTTAAGGACACTGGCTCTATTGGTGTTTTTTATTGAACTCTATCTTGGAGACAAGGAGAAGAGTCGTTATAAGCTAAAAATGCAATGAAGATAGAGTTACACTATATAGAGTTCTAATAAAGACATGCTAATCCCACAGTGTGTACAGTTACACAACCGGTTCCCGTTTATCCGGGACTGAAAAGTTTAAAAAAAAAAGTTACTGACCGAAAATTAAAAAAAAAAAAAAAAAAAAAAAAGCACAAAAACTTGATCCTCTGAAGCAGAATGTGGACGAAGCCGTAGTTGCGCTAATGTTACTCCTTAGGATTCGGTTTCAGATCTTGTAGACTTTTTGCATTCATGACCTTTTTCTCTTAGACCGTAATCCTTCAATTATCCCACTTGATCGCTTAGTAACCAACAAACAGATTAATCGTTTTGATCATTATAGATAATTTCTAATTATATATAAGGACCGTTTTATCAAGATTGATAGAAATCAGAAGTTATTACACAATATTATCTGGTTATACTAGATCGCAAGTAAAAGAAAACTTAAATTGCTGAAAAAAATTCTTATCTAATATTCACAGGTGTTTTTCAATCAAGAATGTATGTGCTGGAAGCGCTCTCACAGTCTCCACTGACGTTCAATACCAGTGACCAGTCTTAGCGAGAAGCACTGGGATATCTTGTAGCCATGCTTTGCCTTCAAAAGGTGGCAAAGGTTGTGACACATCACACAACTTTAAATCACCTGGGAAGCCGAAAATTTTGAATACAAACATGAATACAATTTTGAATACAAATTGTTTATTTTTTGTCACTATAAAAATTAATATTTTAGTGTTTCTTGTGGTGAAAATAAAATATATAAATATTTTCTTATATAATATCAGCCAACAACAGTTTTACAAAAACGATAACAAACCCATAATGTAAACAGGATAGTATAAAAGCCCAAGAGGGGAAAAAAATTTCACCTCAATTTTTTACTACTTTAATGAAAACTATGTATAATGACGGCTGTTTCAAAACATTAAAAAAATTTTGTTTATTAGTAGCTCTACATCGTTAAAATTACCAGAATCATCAGTAAACCTAAAATATGATCCCTAATAGACATATTTTCGTTAAATAGTTCGCGAGATAAAAATTTTTAAATTGCAACTTTTCACAAAGAATGCACTAAAAAATCAGTAATTAATGAATTTATTTTGAGAAATCTATATCTCTATATCGACATACAGATGTCATTCCAGCACTCAAATTAAATCTAGGTAAAGACTATCCTACGAAGATAAATCGTAGGAGCAGTTGTTTTTTATGATATTTACAAAAAATGGATCAGAATAACAAGAAATTAACATTTTACATAGAGTAGTACAGAATACATAGTACGTCGAATGGTTTTTGAGAAATAGTTCTCTCAAAATAAATTCACTAACTACTGATTTTTTAGTGCATTCTTTATGAAATGTAGCAATTTAAAAAGCTATATCTAGGGTTTTATTGAACGTAAATTGTTATATTAGGGCTCATGTTTTAACAAACTTACTCAACTTTAAATGTTGTTCTCAAGTGTTGTTGGCAGTTTTAAAGATAAAGAGCACTGAGTGAAAATTAATTTTTTTTTTAACGTTTCGAAACAGCATTTTTTATTCCCCCAAACTATTCTTGGCAAATTTCTCCTTTTTTTTCTTAAATTAATTTCATGGTACTTTTGCTCATTATTTACATTTATATACTACTTTTGTAATTATGTTACAAATAAAACAATATAGAATAAAGGAAGATGGTTCGGGTGAGATCACATAAAAACTCAAATAGCAATAAACTATTTTAATTGATCCAACATTTGGCCCCACGTTGCAGGGCTTCGTCAGGGATGTTATTATTATATAATAAAGTGTATATGAGAAGAACAATACGGCACACAATATTTAAGTAATAACAAGGGACAATAATCTAAATAAATGATTATACGCCTAAACTAAATTTGCGCTTTAATTGTGATATTATCGCTCATGGAGTGTTATCTTGTAAGTAACAAACCTTTACTTACAAGAGTGGGAAGGTCGAGTTTCAATTTCGTGTGTTTGCCAAGCCTAAAGTTAACTTATCCAGTCAGGATTCAAATAGGGGCTGCTACAGACTCGAAGTTGCTTAACACATATAACAGCGTCTCTTATATCGGGTCTGTTTATGCTCATAGTTCTATTCGGTCAATTCTATTTTGGTTAAATTTTTAAATTAGGTATTTTAAAGGTTAATATCGACAGGCCACATATCGACTCTGTGAGACGTTCTGATTGGTCAATCACGTTCTATCTACTACTTTCGAACGGGCGTTCGTAAACGCATTTTCCTCTTAGGTATATTTTCGAAACCGCAAGTACGATTTAAACAAAAGTTTTGGATTAGTATGAAAATGATTCATTCTCAATTTCATCAAATTTCGTAAGTGAAAGTAAGCTTCACCATGTGCAAAATTATTTTTCTTGACAAACATGTTTCAAACTCGGCTCAATGGACAAATAATTGGCTATAAAATAAGATAGATAGTTAACTAAACCTCGATAAAATATAATTTTTACAACAGTTAATAAGAACATAAAAATACTTATATATGTATTTAACAGACTTTTTTTTATAATTGTTGACTGATTTTAGATTGAATAAATTGGACTCAATCGTGTTTTTATATATATATTTTTAATGCATGTCAAGGCTTTATATAATTATAAACATGTGTGCTATCTTGTTCTTAATACATGTTTTTTTTTTAATAATATAAGATGTTTGTTAATGCATATGCTTCAATCTTGGAAACATTCCTAATAGCATCACAACGATACTTGAATATATTAGCTACTGATATCATAGCGATAGTTAATATTAAGGAAAATATATAAATAAAGTAAAAATAAGAAATCAAATTATTCCATAACCGTAAATGACATTAATTTAAGTAATAAAGATTTATATAAATCAAATTACATATATGCATAACATATTTGTATTAGTATACATATGTTTTCTTTAGATATTTAAATATTATAGAAATGTGAGAGATATTATCATTTATTAAAGTTACTAAATGATATGGTGATCCGCTGTCTATCAGATGCCTGTCAGTATGTGTTTAATAGTTAGTGGTACGTTACAGAATTTACATATTGGTCTAGATGTTCCTAGCAGTAAGTATTCTTGGGTTTGTTCAGTTCGCAGTAAATATTACTTCGTGTCGCAGCTTTGGATTGATGTCTTCCATGGAAGTACTCTTAAGATGCTTTTTATTCTGTTGTTCCGAGTTGCCTTCCATTTATTTAATATTTGTTTTATCATCAGAGGATAAAGGTCATTGTGAGGGCGATCAAAGCAGCCCGATGGTATGATCAATACTGCAGCTTTTGCCGCTTGGTTAGATTCAAAATTGCCTGGGATGTCTTTGTTTTCAGGAATCCAGTCCAATTTAACTTTAAGATTATTTAAGAACTATTTTTTGTTTCGTGTGACCGCATCCCTGACCATTTTCTTGATAATTTGAATTAATACGGTCAATTATTTATATTAATGATATTATTTTTACTTTTCACCTTCATTGTATTGATTTGGATGTTTGCTATTGAAGTAATATAATTATACTAAAGTACTGTAAAACATATAACTATTATATTCTTTCTCACCGACATTGTATATTAAATTAATTAGACTAATTTCTGAATGTAACTATAAAAACGAAATTTATGAGAAAATAAAAGCGAGGATAAAAGAGAGGAATACTTGTCATTTTTCAATTTTGAAATGGCTTAGCATTTCGCACCTTCTGTCCAGAAACTTGAAAATTAGAATTTACACAACTAATATCCTTCCTACTGTTCTTAACGTATACGAAACGTTGTCCCTTACTTCAAAGAAAGACAGACCTTAAGATTTTTGGAAATAGAGTATTGCCTATAATATTCGAGCCGAAAAAGGATTCGACCAGAGATAAAACTCCTTCTTTAGCTAAATATAATTCAGATTATAGCTTTGTGTTGAATAACATTGGTGTGTAAGATTGTGAGACTTAGTAGAGAACGCATCCCTAAAATGTAAATAAAAACTGAACCCACAAGGTCAGGACACTGAAACATCCGAGAGGTAGACCGAAGGTGGAAGAATTGCGTTAGTCCTGGTAGTGTCGGCATCAAAGTGCCGGGTTCACTAAGCCTTTCTTATTAATTTCTCACTGATGTTCGCTACTCGTGTATTTACTTCTGGTGATATTATCTGTTCCAAAGCGATAGAAAGTGTCATTAAATATTATAAAAAATAATAATTGTGACTAGATTATAAAAAAAATATCTAGAATGAATTAAACCATGGGTTCGTAATCCTATCACAACATTCATCATAATTTAATCAAATAAAAAATATATATATAGAATAGTAGGGATGAACCAAATAATCTGTACAATTATCAAAACGAAATAGGATTTAAATATAAGAATGTTACACTTAAAAAATATCTAGTCATTTCTTACATTGAATAAATTAAAAAGACGCGCTTCCATTCACAAACGGATAGTAACAGATGGGACAGAGTGGATTGGTAAACAAAAAAAACTAACACAAAAAATATTGATAGGTACATTAGAAGGGAAACTATAAAAGTAAAAACTCGATAACAGCCGATAAAAAAGGGCCAAAAAAGGCTCGTTGGTAAGAACTCGGGAAGGGATTAGCATTCTAATACCCTAGGACCAGTCCCATCTATCGATAGTCAGGTCTGGTCCTATCGAGTCTGTTCCTTCTTATTAGGTGAGGGCAATGCACTGGCAGCTATCGATTCTTATTAGATTCCGGTATCGACATATCGAAACAGAAAGTTTGCAAGATGTGTGGAGAGGTTGCAGTATTTATTTCTTCATGATAATATATTCAGCGTTATCAATACTTAAAAGAAATTTCCTATGGCCTGAATTGAATTTTTTATTTTTAAATTCTTAAAATAGATTTACAAATTTGCGGCATACCGCAAATCTAAATCATCTTCTAATACTTGAACAATGAGACATTTAACGTCCGTTTTAATATGCTGAAATGTTCCAGAGAGGCAAACATTACAGTACATGAGCCCAGGAGGTGAACAAAGTCAGTTATTGTACCCAAATTTTGATTACTTTAATGAAAACTATCTATAATTACTAGTCGAAATTGAGAAATCTGCAAAGTGTAGTCGGGGGGAATAAAAAATGGCATCTGTTTTAAAAAAAAAGAATTAATTTTTCATTACGAGTTCCATAACGTTAAAAGTACCTAAATTAAACTAATAGAACAAGATTTAAATTAGATTGACAACAACAATGAACAATGAATTCTAGTTCTTCTAATTGAATCTAGTTCTTCTAATTGAATTCTTCTTGAATTCTAGTTCTTTAAAGAAATACCTCTGTACATCCCGGAAGTCATCAATCCTCCATGGATACATAGGCTACCAAATACAATGCTCCAACTATCCCGATCTCCCAAAGGTAGTACGTCACCTGCTGAATATAGAACTAGGTTCTCACGTCTTTGTCAAAATATTCCTGATCGTTTTTTTATATATACTGATAGATCAAAATCTGACGAATCTACAGCATCCTCTGCCATCACAAACAACTCAACTCATAAAATAAAACTCCATAAATTATGCAGTGTATATGCAGCTGAATTACATGCAATAGCCTCAGCACTCCACTTCTCCATGACACGAATACTAACATAGTCATCATTACCGACTCTTTAAGTTCACTAAAAGCCATGAAGATCATTTACCCGAAACACCCGGCGATCATAAAAATTCACAATTACACCAACAAAACTTGGGAAAAACTGTTTTCTTTATATGGGTGCCGGGTCACGTGGGGATCACTGGAAATGAACTGGCGGACATTGCAGCTAAACAAGCATTTGCTCTTCCAGGTCAGGGCACGGCCATTCTGACACCACAAGAAATAAGTCTTCCAATGAAAAATGAGATATTATCTAGTTGGCAAGCCATGTGGGATGAAAGCCCGCCAAGCAAATTACAAACTATAAAAAAAAACACTAAACCATGGACCACATCAAACCGTTCCAATCGCAGGGAGGAGGTAGCTATTGCCAGATTGAGAATAGGTCATACGAGTTTAACTCATAGATATCTGATCAGTAAGCAGCGACCGCCAAAATGTCAATACTGCAACAGTGTACTTACGATCAGTCACATATTTGAGAAATGTCATTTTTATTCTGCGAACTTGAGTAGATTGGGAGTAGGAGCGAGTGTAATGGATGCTCTGAATGATGACCAGAAGAACGTGTAAATGGTGTTAGTTTTCTTAAAAAGGAAATAGAATTATAGAAATAGAAATAGAATATAAAGCACGAAACATGGGCGTTGATGACCTCAGGGTTTTACGCCCTAAAGCCCCAGACAACAACAACAACAATGAATTCTAGTTGTTCAGAAATAATGCTAGATTTATGAAAGACTATTTCAGGAATCATATGATGTATCTCTATCAGCACTCAAATTAAAGCTATAAAATATCATAAAGACTACTTTAAAAGTTTGTCTAAATAACTCGAAATCATCATTTTGTGAATTTATTTATAACACCTACTACTGCTCCGAAGATAAACGTCCAAAACTACTTTATAGTAAACACACATTAAATTAGTTTAAAATTTTTTAATTAAAAATTAAATTATAGTAACACTTTAAATTAGCTTTAATTTGAGTGCTAGTAGACATCGATACATCTCATGGTTTGCTTAAATATAGATTTCCCACAATAAATTCGCTAACTACTGATTTTTCAATACATTTCTCATGAAATGTTGATTTTAAAAAAATCCTTTGAATGTAAACAACTCTTTTAGGCATCATACTTAAGTTAATTAAATTAAAAATAAACCAAATGAATGTCAGGATAAATAGTGGTAAAGAAAATGACAGATAAAAATGTTTGTTGAAAAAGATGTTACCAAATAACCTATAAATTCAACTTTCGTCGCAGTATTTTATCAGATAGCTGTTAATTTAATAAGAATTTATTCATAACCAATCTATAGAATTTTAAAATATAAAGTCTAAAATATTAAATATAATTAAATTATTATTCAAAACAAGAACACAATTGTTCAACTATTGATAGATCTCTAATAAATACAAACTTGTGCATCATTAAACTCTCCCTAAAACTATAATATAGCAATGCAGAAATACATTGGTATTAAAAACTGCTTTTATGATGTTTATTGTTTTTAATTTTATTAAAACAATAATTTAATACAAGACCGCATAAAATTAAAAATATTGTGAATTGTCAGTTATAGTTGAAATTAATCCTTTTATACATATATACCTAAGTGAAAGAAACTCCTGGCCCATGCATCACAACACTCATTATTTAAATGTTTGTTTTTTACAAGAAATATACAGTAAGGGAAAGTATTTCGAAAAATTTCTAATTCCAGTTTTTGGCGGAAATGAAATGGAAGTTCCTTAAAAAACCTATGGTTTGAGTCAAAAAATCTTATTAAAAAAAATAATATCACATAAATAATGAATGTATTTATTTTTTTCATATTTCTCTTTCATTTATCTATATATGGAATATATAATAAAAAAAGTATTTCGAAAAATTTCTAGTTCCAGTTTTCGAAGGAAATACATGCTTTGAAGTCTCTAAAAAAGTCTATGTTTTGAGTGCAAACAACTTATTAAAAAAATAATAACACATTAATAATGAATACTGGAAGATTATTGATTGACCGTGTGTAAAGATGAAAGGAATATGGTCCGGGTGCGGTAAAAAAAACTCAAATAGTAGAGTTATACTATTTTATTTTATTTGGCTCAATAAAATAGTATAACTCTACTATTTGAGTTTTTTTTACCGCACCCGGAACATATTCCTTTCATCAATAATGAATGTATTTATGTGTTTTTTTTTTCATTCACTTACCTATATATGGAATATACAGTAAGTGAAAATATTTACAGAATTCTAAATTAAAGTTTTCGACTGAAATACATGCCCTGAGATCCCTACAAAAACCTATTTTTTGAGTCAAAAA
>NW_027110622.1:1383634-1394263 GCF_000696795.3 Halyomorpha halys
GAAAGTATTAACAGAATTTTGAATTAAAGTTTTCGACTGAAATACATGCCCTGAGATCCCTACAAAAACCTATTTTTTGAGTCAAAAATCTTATTAAAAAGAATAATGAATGTATTTATATTAGTTGTTTTCATATTTCTCTTTCACTTACCTTATGGAATGTATAGTAAGGGAAGGAATTAAAAAACATCGAATTAAAATTTTCGACCGAAATACATGCTTTGAGATCCCAACAAAAGCCTATGTTTTGGGTCCAAAAATCTTGCTTAAAAAAATAACAACATATAGATACATTCATTATTTTTTTTTTTTTTCATATTTTTCTTTCACTTACTTCTATATTCTATGTAAGGTAATGTATTAAAATTCTAATTCTAGTTTTCGATGGAAATACATGCTCTGAGGTCCCTAAAAAGCCTATGCTTTGTGTCCAAAAATCTTGTTAATAAATAATTATAATAATTAGAGCTAAGATACGGCATTATAACACCGTCATCAAGCCAGTGATACTCTATAAACATCGTGTCTTCCCAGCCTAGGGGGCTTCGGACAATAGAAAGAAGAATTCTCAGAAAGATCTACGGAGAACACTAAGAGAACACCTGAAGGATACAGAATCTATAAGGAAACAACAGACCTAGAGACTGACGCTAGAGTGGGATGACTGAGGTTCTATGGACATATGATGAGAATAAAACCTGAAAGACTAAACTATAGAATTTTCTAACGGATCCACTGTCACAAAAATTCAACAGAATATTTCAAGTTAGGGATGATATGGAACAAATCTGACTGACTGATATTATTTAGACAGAGATGGGTACAGAAGGACGCTCACGGGAGTAAAGATTCTTGTGGAGAAAGGGTCTTCCGTGGTCTGAGGAGAGAAAACGTAGACATGCAGAGCTCATGAGCGACATATAGAAGAAGAGGAGGCAGATAAGGGAAGAAGCATTAGAGTTATGATATATGCGTGGTCTTCAAGTCTTGGGGGAAAAAAAACTAAAGGAGAAAACCAAGGAAAATCGGAAAAACACCACCCAATCCCCCCGACTGCAATATCATGTTTACTATTTCGTTTTTATTGTTATACGGTTTTATTCTGGGCAGGTAAAAAGTTTAAATTCGTTATTTCCAAAAATTTCCCCTTTTCTTGTCTCAGATCTTTTTTTTCTCGAAAATTTGAACACAAGCCTACCAATCTACTCAAAACATGGGAACGTATGTAGAGTGGTAATAAACGTTGCGTGATGCGCGTACAAAACCAGGTGTTTTCATATTAATTTAAATTTTATTTAATTTATTTTTTCTGCATTATAAGTTGAAGAAATTTATTTCGTTATTGACCGAAATATTGTCTAAATATTGATTTAAAAAATTGATAAACCATTACGCGATTATAATAAATATATATAAATTGATTTATGTGATTTGATATAATCACAAAATATTTTTATTTGTTTCGTATTTCATGTTTTAAAATTTGCATACATGAAAGTTTTAATGACAAAACTCATTACGGATGCACCTATATGCAAAACAATGGCCACACCGGTTCATTCTAGGCCTAATAGGGCAATTCTGATTCTCCAGGCCGTTGCTGGAACACACAAAGGCAGATTTCGGAAGTGACATTTACCACCCACATCAAGGCGAATCCCATTAGTAACCTACTTGTTAAGCTGCTCACTTAATAAAACCATTATTCGAAATCCTGGATCTATTCCAAAGGTGACCGTATACAGCCAAACTGCAACATTTTTAGAAGGAAATATAAACAAAAATAAAATAAGATGATATAAAATGGTAAAAAAATCTCATTATTTATTTTTTTTTCAAAGTTGTCATCCTCGAATTCAACATTGAAAAATGAAATAAATTATTCAAGATGTAGGCCTACTCCGAAGAAAAAAATATTCAAAATTTTTTTTTACTGCTGGCATTATAAACTGTAAATGTCAGTAAGATAAACCTCCTTAACTGTCAAAGTTAAGGTTGTAGGGATGATAATAATCAGTAAAAAAAGAAGTTTAACATGAAAAAAAATTTTTAGAACATTTAAAATAAAAAAAAGTGATATTTTCTGCATTAATCCATTCTTAATAATTACATCGTTGAGATTACTCCTAAAAGGGCCTTTAATTTTCTAATTCTTCTTGGCACTTTTCTTTTGCCATCTTCGTCTACTCACTCCTATCTCGAAGAAGCATTCACTTCTGACATCAATCCTCTTCAAAATGTTTTTCACCTTGCCACCTCTAAAATAGAGGTATTAATGATGTTGTGTTAAATGTAAAATGCTTTACCATGTTAAATGTTATAATTATATGATTGTGAGCAGCGCTATTTAAGGTCATGTTAAATGGTAAATGCATAAGAGCTCCTAACGGATTTTTTTAGCAACTTGTTTTATAACCTATCCTTCCAAAACTTCATGTAATTGTTTACTTCTAAGTTTTCATTAAAGTAATTTATTACATCATGCCTAAGTTGAGTGTAAAGTGGAAGTTGTGTAAAAGTTTGAGTATCTTGTTGATCTTCTAACTTGTGAGGAAAATAATGCAGATGAGCGAATAGACATCTGTCATGATATTATTAATATTGTCATCCATTTCTTTATTAGTTATAAAAACATCCAAAACAATAGTAGCACAATCAAAACACAAACTATGAGCAAGTAACTTAACACGACAAATAAAATGGTGACGAGCTCAGCTGGTATGTTGCGTGACGTCATTCACCATTTAACAGACCTGGTAACAGAATCTCAACCATGTTACATGTTATATCGTTTTAACATGGCAAAAGAAGGAAATAATTATCCATTTAACATAAGTTTTTCCATTTAACATGTTAAAACTAAAAATCATGAAGCCTATAAAATCGTTCTAGATTTAAAAAATATTTATTAACTTAATTACGCCACTATATAATGTCTTAATAAATTTATATTTGTACTGTGTTAAATAAATAAAAAAAAAAAGTTAAAGTTAATTGACAAGACACAATTAATATGCTAAAAGAAGGAAATATTTTTGCTTTTAACATAAGTTTTTCCATTTAACATGTTAAACTAAAGATCAAGAATGGGAAAACGAGCAGAATGACCCAAAAATTTGACTTTGACCAGATACTTTCTCCCTGACACCCTTAATATCACACAGCTATCAGACGCATAGCCAAAGATGGTTTTCACAGCTTTTGTCAAAGCTTCTAATTTCAAACCAACCTTGCATTAATTTTTTCCACTTCTTCAATTCTTTCGGGTAATTCACCCACTTAGGTACTTAGATGTTTCGACCATTTTCAAAACCCAGCTCCTAATTATAATTCATTCATCTGCTCCAGATTTGTTTTCTCAGAGTGAATGTGTAACAAGCATTTCGATCATTGAATTTCATCTTCTTATAAATTCATATTGCTCTAATTGACTTTATTAATCGTAGTAAGGAAATAATTGACTAAGGATATCTGAACTCAAAATCCTCCGAATCATTCGTGTTTACAATGCTCGAAACAGATACCATTCCTTCCAATATAAACTCCCTAATCACCCAAACCCACTAGTTTCTAATCTTGCTTCCTCTTCCATTCCTCACAATCCTCCGAGGGGCCTGAAAAGAAGATGGCCACGAGACCAGATCATTTTAAAACGTCATTAGAATGCTATCAATGGGTAGTTTCTCTACACCACTGTATCAATCCATTATAAACTAAAATCAAATTTATTGGATGCATGTATATAAAAGTACAGTTGTAAATTTAAATAAAGATCAAAAAGAAATCTTTACAATAGGTCAACTTGGGTTTAGGGTTATTTTAGTGTTAAGTGAACAGCTATTTGGGGATTTCTATATTCTAATTATCTGAATTCTATCTACCTAAACAGATATGTATAACACATACGTTTGAGGTAATAATAAATAAATAAAAAAGAAAACAAAAAAACGGTAGACTTCCCTTAGTTTAAGTCAAAAACGTTTCTCATTCCTAAAGGATAGTTTGAGACCTAATAATTTTGTAAATTCTAACTTTTAAGTTGTTGATTATAGGAAGATAGTCCGGGTGGCGGTCAATAAAGATATCAAAATAGAATAAGAAAAATATTTATTCTTATATAGTTACTTCATACGGTCTACTATCTTCTTCAAATTTTACTTTTTTGGATGGAAGGAGTGAGCTAAAAAATTTCGAAATTGAAAAATAACACGCATTTCCTGCCTTCAACCTCGCCTTTGTTTCCTCATAAATTGTATATATTCTATGTATGTATATACTCTAGTTCTAAACACTTAAACATCTCTGAAAATCGAATTACAAAGATAAAACGTGACAAAAAATATACCAGTTCATCGAGTAGTCGAGAAAATGCAAGGATGATGAGAAACCTCATTCACAACCCAAAAATGAACGAAAAAATTGGAATGTCGAAAAATTAGTTTGTTATCTAAAATATTCGACTTGAACAACTGAAACAAGACTTCTCCGCCTACACAGCTACCACCACGACTTTAAAACCGGTTGTGACATGTTACACTTAAGTCTGGAATGCTGTTGATATTTTCAATTAAAAATATTTTCTTATTACCTGCTTAGGAAGAAGTTTATAGTTTATAATTTAAAACTATTTGTCCGACGTTTCGCCCCACTTTGCAGGGCTTCATAAGGGCTCAAAAGATACAAAAAAACAGAAAACTGAGAATATTACTACAATACGGTAATTTAGCTAGAAAAGAAAACTGAGAATATTACAACAATAAGATACAATAAGGTAATTTAAGCTAGGATAAATATTATGTAAAAATAAAGTGATAAGAAATTACATATAAATAAAAGGAAGGAAGACATAAAACAGTATCAGTATAAAATAAACTTGAATAAACAATGATAAGAATAACAAATAAGTTACAATGACAAGAGTAAAATCTTTTTTAAAATACGTAAAATATACAGTTAAAAAAGTACAGGAGATGTACATTGAGATTGGTGGAGATGTAAACAAAAGGACTAGAAGTTGAAAATGACAGTGGAGTTTGTCAACGATTGTGGGAGAGAGATAGTGTGCAAATATTGGGTTAAGTATAAATAAATATTAAATTCATCATTTAAATAGATAAAAATATAGTAAAATTATTATAGTTAAATAAAAGCAAAGTAAATACATAAAAAAAATTGATATATAAAAAATTACAAGAATACAAATATAGTAACAATATAAACTTTAAATGTTTTGAAGATATATGTAATAGTTTTATATGGACGTTTTTACCTTATAACACGTTCTTAAAGAAAAAAAAATCGAAGAGGTTCTGATAAATAAGTTGCAAATGTAAGTAAGTATTAAAGGTTAGCAATCCAAGGATATCCACTTGAAAAGCAAGTCACGGATTAAGTATTTGGCTACTGTAAGAAAATGTATTTCAGTGTCCAATCGCTGATGTTAACTCTGGGTGAGTAAATCCTCACTTACTCATGCACATTTAAAAACAGAGGCTTATCCGAAGGATATACAGTGCACCCCCAGTAATTCGGTGCTCCGGACTATCCAGTAATCCAAACTGGCGTTAAAAACAAAAAAAAAAGTTACTTTTTTTGAGAAAACTCAGCTGGCAAATAAGAGTGCACATGTGTAAAAGGCATTTCTAACTTCCTGATCTATAGGCCATTTATTGTAATCATCGAGAAAATCGAAAGAGGTAATTTTTACAGAATACCGGATAATCTAATTCCCAAGAGAGTGTTCATAATATTTTCGTTGGAATTAGAAATACATTATATCTATTGTAAAACTAATTTACTTCATACTATAAATACGAGTATGTATCATACGAATGTTGTTGGTGAACTTTTTTCTTTTTTTTTATAACGTTTTAAATAATAGAATTATTTCCACAAATAAATGCTATTTCGGCTTCCTGAAACATTTCAGGAGCAGGGCTATTTCCCAAAAAGCGAAGAATACATTATCCAGTTCACAGGAATCTCTCCTAAGGTTCGAGAGGAGAATTTATGGCCCAGTTTGGGCTGATGGAATCTGGAGGATGAGAACCAATGCAGAACTGGCAGGACTCTACAGGAACCCGGATATTGTAAGGGTGATTAAAATGGGTCAGCTTTGGTGGGCAGGCCATGTAATAATAATGACCCAGGATCAGATCCCTAGGATGATCCTGGACGAAAGAATTTATGGGACAAGGAGAGTAGGAGGACCCTGCTTCGATGGATCGATGGAGTGGCAGTGGATGCCATTAGAGAGGACTGGAGGACGAAGTTGCAGGAGACCTTGACTCTACAAGAGTTGTAGCGCCACAGATGATGACGATGACGTTTTAAATAAATGCAAAGAATTTTTTTTTAAATTGCCATGGACATTGAGGTCCTGATGGATGATTTGATTTGTGACAAAGTAAGGAGCGTTAAGGATTTTACGAAAGATTTTGGACTGTAAGGATTGGATTCGAGAGGAATTAGATGGTTCAGTGGAGCCCCATGGCTCAACTCCGTCTGTCCAAATAGGCCTTATAATAGTCATGTAGATCAGTCTTTTGTAATGGATTGGAAGTTTGGACTGTTTCTCTAGTAAATGTTGTAATAGTCGGAATCGACGAGCAGTTTCCTGTCTTTTCAGTCTTGTATGAGGATTCCACGACAGTCGTTTGTCCTTCTATTTAAACGTAAATCCTTTTTTAACATTAAAACCTAAAGTCTTTTAGGATCAGCCTCTGGCATGAACAGTTTAAATACTTGAACTTAAATGAACTTTTTCTGTGTTTACTTGCATATTTTTTACGCCTCAATAAAAAATCAAGATTTAAGCAGTGTTTATTTTAAAGGGACACCTTCGGGCAAGATTGCATTTCATATTTATATTTAGGACTCTTTATATCTTATAAATATGCCAAGATTTTCAGGACGATTTTAGGAAATTTTAGCAAATAAAAAAAATATTATAACAAGACAATGGGAATGAAAGTAGCCGCAGGGTAAGGCCCGTGGCTACAAACTCCAATGGCCCAAGTTCTAATCCGGCTGGGCAGAAAATTGTTTTCTGTTACACTCTAGCCGTGAGTGCCTCTTGTGAATGCCCAGCCTCCTAAATTGGGTAAAAATCTGGCGGTCGAGCATGATTCTGACCAAATCACATCCTTGCACAACCGTTGGTCAAGTAACAGTACTCCCTTACAAAGTACTGACCCTTCATGGGTTGTAACGGTAGAGATTTAATTTTTAATAACAAGACCATCGAAATACTTCACAAATAACTTTAATAAAACTACGTTTATTTCTGCGACTGATAAAGTGTAACCAAATGAAAAATAAATTTCAAATAAAATTTTGATCGAAAAAATAAATAAAATAAATTTTTAATTGTATGTAGCCAGTATTTAATTTCCTAATTTAATTCGTGGCTATTAAAACTTTCATATAAACAAAGAATACCCAGCATGATCAGTAATTTTCTATTATGTAAATAGTGTTAACAAAATTCGCCATATTTAAATGTTTATGTTTTGTTCAAGTTTCTGAGTTTATTGCACGTTCTATAAACAAGGACCCTACTGATACAACACAAACACTACAGATACACATAAGATCCATTGAAGAATGGTGTCAAACTGGAGAAACAAAATAAATCCTGACAAATCCCACCAGATCACCTTTACTCTCCGTCGTAAACCTCTACCCTCCTATCCTAAAGTATCCTTTTTAAATATTGCACTAACGCCTGTTGAACAGATTCCCTGCTTAGGACTTCATCTTGTTAAGAGACTTACTTGTAACTTCCATACAAGACTGAAACGATAAGAAACTGCTCATAGATTTCGGTTACTATAACACCTACTTCATAAAAAATCTAAGCTTCTCATTCGCTACAAAAAATTATTATATACTATGCTAATCAGACTAATGTGGACATCACATTACTCCCACATCCAATCCTTACAATCCAAAACCCTTGATGCTCCTCATTACGTGTGAAATAAACTCATCCACAAAGACCTTAGCATCCCTTTCGTTGCAGATTTGGCCCGAAATAGATATGCGTCTTTTCATTCCAGGCTCCCTATCCATCCTAACCCATTAATTCTTAATCTTTCATCCTTAACAATCCCCGCTAATCCTCCTAAGGCGTCTGAAAAGAAGATGGCCACGGGACCTTCTAATTTAACTAAATGCTTGAAGTACCACCATTGGGTGGTTTCTTCCCAAGATATTCAAATGTTTGTAACATTCCACATATTGACTAATCGTAGCTTTTTGTACAGGTGTAAATTACAATAAATAAAGAATTGGGCCACCCGTAGGTCAGTGGTTAAGACAGTCTTACCAATTTGAGGTCTATTGGCGGTGCCGGTTCGAATTCGGCCTGGAGTGTTGATATTTTTCATTGAGTGGCGGTCCCACAAAATGGAAAACTTTGACCCACTACCATGGATAGGCAGCATAGGACTCCAATGGGAGTCTTGGCCAAAAAATAAAATAAATTGAACATTGATCCCGCTGTGAGTCCACTTGAAATAGGCAAAGGCTTCATTAATTATTTTTTATTTGATGCTAAGGACGAGAAATCATCATACATCCCAATCACTGATATTAATTATGTATACAGAAATATAGGCCTCGCAAAGGATGACCTTTATCAAAGTTCCTGGCTATCAATAAATCCTATTAAACTCCACCCAGTTTTAAAGGCTAGATGAAATAAACATGAGCAGATAAATTAATTTATTAAATTAAAATTCTTCCCGATGAGATTACTAATAAATATAAGAAATAAAACATATAAACAAATTAAAAACAACGAACAGAACCCCCAAACAAATTTATAATATTTATGAAGGTGAGCAAGCTATTTAATATTAAGTTATAATCGATATAATGGAACTCCCATGAAATAGCTGATGGAGTTATAAGCTTTTATTTTGTTTTGGATGACTCCTTCCCGATGGCTAAGGCGAAGAGATGGCCGAAGGTTGATGTATGAGCTCACTGGAAGCTGTGCCCAATTCAAAGGCACTATAATTTCCTTAATGCGTACAACACGCTAAAATTTGGCGATCCTCGGGAGTAACAGGAAGATTTTCGGCATTCAGATATAACTGCCAGCTCGAGTCTATATTTACCTACTTATCCCTGCCTTATTTTCACATTAAAACACAAAGAGTGAACAAAGTGAGCGGTAGTGGACTACTATAAGTACAAGAGCCAGTTATTTCACCCCAATTTTTGATTACTTTAATGAAAACTATGTATTATTACTAGTCAAAACTGATGATTCTGCCGAGTATAGGTAGGGAGAATGAAAAATGGCGGCTGTTTCAAAACCTAAAAAAAACATTAATTTTTCATTCCGAGCTCTGCATCTTAAAAACTACCAACAACACTAAAAAATTTAAAAGAACATCATTTAAAGAGGAGTAAATTTGCTGAAATATTAGCTCCAAAAGCGGCGTATAGTTCTCGATATATAGCTTTTTAAAAAGCAACATTTCTTAAAAATAAACTGAAAGATTAGTAGTTAGTTAATTTATTTTGAGAAATATATATCTCAGGAACTATATGACGTACAGATGTCTATTAGTAATCAAATTAAAGCTAGTTTAGTGTACTATAAAGTGGTTTATGACCTTTACCTTTGTAGGAATAGCAGTTTTCATGATATTTGCTAAAATAAATTGATTTATAGTTCTTCGGACAATAATTTTGATGTATGAAAAACTTTATTTCAGAAACCATTGGACGAACAGATGTCTACCAGCAATCAAATTAAAGCTACTTAAATTTACTATAAAATAGTTAATATTGTTTGTCTTTGTAGGAGTGGTAGTTTTTATGATATTTGACACAATAAACTCACAAAATGTTAATTTCTAGTTGTTCGTATAAAATATTGGATTTTTGAAAAATATATCTCTAGACCCATAAGACACACATATGTATACCAACACTCAAATTTAACTAACTATAAAATAGTTTATGACACTTATCTATGTAGGGGTGGTAGTTTTTATTATATTCACATATGAATATAAATTTGGCATATGAAAATAAAGTTTTTCATAAATCAAATTTATTGTCCGAACAACTATAAATCAATTTATTTTACCAAATTTCATGAAAATTGCTACTCCTACGAAAATAAACGTCGTAAACTAATTTATAGCCTATTAAACTATCTTTAATTTGTAATCTTTAATTTATAGCCTATTAAACTATCTTTAATTAAATAGACATCTGTGCGTTAAATGCTTTTTGAGATATAGATTTTTCAAAATAAATTCACTAACTACTGATCTTTCATTACGTACCATACAATATTTTTATGAAATATTGCTATCTAAAAAGCTATATCTGGAGTACTATTGAACGTAAACAGCTCTATTAGGGCTTACATTTTAGAAAATTTACTCTACTTTAAATGATGCTCTCTTATATTTTCTATTGTTGTTGGTAGTGGTAAAGATATAGACCTCAGAATAAAAAATTAATTACTTTTAGGGTTTTGAAAAAGCCGCCATTTTTTAATAGATATAATAGAAGAGCATTCTTTGATTTTATTCTTTTTTAGTATTTAAACTCACATATGCGTGCCCCATAAAAAAACACGATAAATATTATTTTAAGACT
>NW_027110622.1:1394807-1397534 GCF_000696795.3 Halyomorpha halys
CTGGTTGTAAAAATACTTTTACAGTTGTGAATAAACTTAATAAAGTAAAAAAAAAAAAAAAAGACTGTCGATCTAGAACAAATGACACATGAATAAAATCAAATGAACACATCTATAAAAAAAAAAAAAATAATAATCTGATTTTATAAACTATAATTCTCGGTAAGTCTGAGATCCATATCGTTTATTTTCTATCTTTCGTATCTTCGATTGAAAAAAGTTTAATATACTTATTATAATAATAATTAATATCAGGAGTTAGCGACTTGAAGGCTTAGAAAAAGGGAACACAAAAAAGGGGCTTATTATATTTCCGTCAGAACACTAACTCAAAAAATAAAATGAAACGATTGGACATTAAGTAATCTTACAATCTATTCCCAAACATCCTTTTAGATCCCTCTGATGCCTTCCTGTCAGTTCAGCATTCATAATCTGATTAATTTATATTAATTGTTTCCACTTTCTACAAATTGTTTTAATACTAATGAATATCACATCTACAAAAAGCTTTTGTTTCTCTTGTTATATCATCATGATTTCACATAGAAAAAAATCTACTTACAATTTTTTTAAATTGTCTTAAAGTACACAGAAAGTTACTGTAAAGTAAACGGAAGTATACAATCGTAATAATTCATATTTATAAATTTTCGGATATTTAAACTGAGAAATTTAGAAATACTATTTCTAATTTCTAACCGCTTATCAATCCATTTCGGCCAATTGGATTTTAGAAGGTAATTCATTACTGGTTCTATAAGTAACGTTGTATTTTTCTTTATATATAATTTAATTCTTTAATTCTTTCTTAATGGTTTGTTTATTAATTGTAATAAAAAATATCCACATAGTCTCAATATATTTATTTTCTCATTATTTCACTCTTACGGTTCGACCCTTCAGGCCATTCATAAGGATAACTATAGATTAACAATTTTAATTATACTCTCAACATTAAAAAATACTTCTAAAAATATTCTTAACTATAAATTATCCTACCCTATTCTAAATATCACAGTTACAATGTTGTCAAACAATTGTAGGCTATTCTACATTTGTTAAATTTTATTTTTGTTTATCGACTATTAAACCATAACTAAATAGAGGAAAACACTCTGAACACTCAATTAATATTTATCAGATTGTGTAAAATTACCTATTTTTTATCTTACTAATTTTATTTTATTTTTGCAATATTATTCAATTTACGCCTTCTATTATAATCTTATCACTTTATCAACAATACATCGTTTGAACATACCTCGCTTATATCAATCAGGTTTGGCAGATTCAAATATATTAACCAATTTTATTTTAGTATGCATATTTATTCATTTTAGTGTTTAAAATCCCATAAAATTTAATGATATATAGGTTGGGGAAAAATTAATCCATTATTTTTTCAGTAAATGGCTGTATCGATCTGTTTTTTTATCAGCAAGATTAATGCTGGTTGTCAAGGTGACATTTCGCACTAAAAAAAATCATCTGCTGTTTTTTGTTTGTTCCATTTAGTTGTGAGTTACAAGATGTTAAAGATGGAAGTCAACAAAGAGAAAATTCAATATATTCTTGTTTTCTTTCATAAAGACGAAAATGCAAGCAATGTGACTGGAAAGGAATCATTCATAATGAGTTGCTTTCTTGTGGCCAAACACTTAATTCGGATCTTAATTGTCAAAACTTGGACCGTTTGAAGCTAGCGATTGACAGAAATGCCCAGAATTGGCTAACAGAAGAGGTGTCGTGTTACATCAAGACCCAGGTCATACATAACTATAGGGGTATTCATGATGCTGTGTTAAATGTAAAATGTTTTATCATGTTAAATGTTATAACTACAGGATTGTGAGCAGCCCTATTTAAAGTCATGTAAAACGTTAAATACATAAGAGCTCCTAGCGGATTTTCTGAGCAACTTGTTTTACAACCTTTCCTTCATGTTATTGTTACCTCTAAGTTTTGGTTAAAGTAATTTATTAGAACATGCTTAAATTGAGTGAAAAGTAAAAGTTGTGTGAATGCTTGGCCACTGAGTGCCTAGTTGATCTTCGAACTTGTGAGGAAGAGAAACAAAATAACAACATCTTTGAAAACTGTTAACACGTTATTGTCATCCATTACTTTATTACTTATAAAAACATCCAAATCAATACTAAGACAATCAAAACACAAACTATGAGCAAGTAATCTAACAGAGCAAACAATATGACGTGCTCAGCTGGTCTGTTGCGTGACGTCATTCTCCATTTAACAGACTTTCAACTATGTTATATGTTATATCGTTTTAACATAATAAAAGAAGGAAATATTTCTCCATTTAACATGAGTTTTTCCATTTAACAAGCTTTAACATGTTAAACTAAAGATCATGAATACCCCTTATAGTGACTCGCCAGAAACTGCAGCTTGGTTGGGAAGTTTCGATGCATCCACCATATAGTCCGGACCTTACACCGAGCGATTGTTATCTTTTTCTGGCATTACAAAACTCTGTTAGTGATATGAAATTGGAATCAAGGGAAGACTGTGAAAATCGGTTACTAGAGTTTTTCGGGAATAGGGATGAAGATTTCTATGAGGGAGGCTATTTTTAAATGTTTTATGAAGCTATTTTTAAAATGGCAACAAATTATCGACCAAAACGGTACATATTTGACCCAAATCGGACAATTCGAAACATATTAGATAAAGTTTTGAATTTCGCGTAAAAATAGTTGATTT
>NW_027110622.1:1397629-1404585 GCF_000696795.3 Halyomorpha halys
TATATATTGATTTTTTATTTTCATCATAAATTAATTCTGCTTAAAATTTCAGCATGATGCTGGTTCAAATTGTTTGTGTTTGATGTGAAATTAACCGTATAATTGATACTTTCTGATATATAAATAGCTTCTAGCATTTTTCTTTTAAAGGTATTATTTTACTTATGTAGCACTACGGTATTTTCCAAATTATAAAAAAAAATAATAATAAAATATATGAGATTGGAATATATGAGAATATAACTAAACTAATGCTAATATTTTAGTCTACCAACCTATAAACCATAATTAAGTACGTTGATTAAACCTACCTCGTCTAAATACGGTTTGGCATATTCTCATATATTCTAATCTCATATATTTTATTATTATAATTTTTTTTTGTTAAGAGTATTTTTTTTTCATACTTCTGAGTCTTTTTCAATGGCATGTGTATTTCTTCTTAGTTTAATTATTATTTAATTCTTCCTCAAAAGCTGATAATGAGTTTCGTAGTCGGAGTATTATCGTTTTCGTGTTCTAATACTTTCATTATTTTTCTATACCCAAGGTTAGTCTAAATACTTTCTTCAGGCTAGTAGAAACCATTTTAATTTTTTTCAATGAATATATGAAAGATAAATATAAAAACTAAAAAAAAATTTTCTTACAGATATATTGTATTTAAACAAAATTGAAAGAAATGAAAAGGAATAAAAAATGAATCTTCTAACAAATCGTAATCATAAGGTATCTAATAATAATAATAAAATAAAAAGACACCGTAGAAGAAATTTATTAGAGAAATGATACCCACACATTTCACACTAAGACTTATTTATCCAAACGAACTAAATAATCCATCGCAAAGGACTTGATAAATCGTTCCTGAAAAAATACAATACGTGGTATTGAGGAACATTGGCAATCCAGGTTTAAAAACATTCGCGTGACTAGACTACTTCCAGGACATACCTGTCCTTGAGTTGAATGCGGAAGTCTGGGCTCGAAGACAGGGTTTGGGTGAAAGCACTGTAAGTTTTACTATCGACAGTCAGAGAGGACTTGGAGATAAGGATGTGCTATCGGGAGAGTATACCCTGTCTTTACCAAACACTTTGTCCACTTTACCACCTCCTCTTGGGTATCCCTATGCAAATGAGATTCCAGTCCAGGACGTCCAACAACAGTACTAGCTAAGGGATAGTACCATTCATACAGTTTTTGGGCCAATATCTTCATTAAAAATGAAGTTTAAAAAAATTAGTATTTTGACGAAGAAATGCATACATATGTTTATGAATCCATATTTGACAGTTTCAACTGCTCAGACCTCAAGACTTTACCATCTCTAGTCTTTCAGCACAAACTTTCAATAGATAAAAAATGGAAGTAGATAATAAAATATGACCTAAAGTACCGTAACAATTCATTTTCTATTTTTATTTATAATATAATATATAATCTAATGTAATTATAACATAACAGGGTAGTCCATCACCATTATAAAGATTTCAAAAAATCTTACAATTCGATGGACCACCAATTTGATTGGACAGGAAAAACCAAAGAAGATAAAAAATCTCGTACGGATGTTCATGACCGAAACGTTTAATAAAAGTCAAATCGGTAATGAGTACTCTGAGAAATTCGAGGTTCAGTCGAGTTTAAAACAAAGAGATTCTCTATCACCACATTCTAGCACTAGAATACGTTATTCAAAAATTTTTCGACTATTACAACATTTACTAGCCAAACGGTCTAAATTGCCAATCCATTACAAAAGACTGATCTACATGACTATTATAAGGCCTATCTGGACATACGGAGTTGAACTGGGGCTCCACTAAACCATCTAATTCCTCCCGAATCCAATCCTTACAGTCCAAAATCTTTCGTAAAATCCTAATGGTCCTTACTTTGTCACAAATCAAGTCATCCATCAGGACCTCAATGTTCCATGTGTTGCCGATTTGGGCAGAACCAGATACCATTCCTCCCATGATAAACTTCTCAACCACCCTAATCCACTTATTTCTTACCTGGCTTCTCCTTCATTACTTAATAATCCTCCTAGGTTTCTGAAAAGAAGATGGCCTCGAGATCTTCTCCTCTAGAAATGTTATTGGAGTTCTATCAGTGGGTAGATTCTCCACATGTTTGTATCATGTCACTATATCACCTAATTTATATTATTATACAGCAAAATAAATTACTGAGGTAACTACTAAGTGATTGATTAAAATGTATAACGCGTCGTTCATTGCTGTGAGCAATGCCAAGAAGGACTCCTCCGATTAAAATCTGTGGTAGAATCAACACCCACGGTTACCTTAATTAATTTACAGAAGATGAAGCACTGTCTTAGTGCCAGGTAAAGGAGCCTAGAATCGGACGTGAGAAGAATCAGGAATGACAAATAGATCAAAATGAATCAAGGAAAGAGAGCCAAGATCTATTGATGAGCCAGCTTTAGACCCGTCCATTCTATCTCTTAATCGTAAGAGTTTCTGGTTCCGAGCTATAAATATTTAGATATTTAAATCGGTGCATTTCCATCGGGATGATTCCTTCCAAATTGCGAGAATGATGGTCGATGTACGACATGTCACAATCTCACAACAGATCATAACACAAAACAAATTAGAAGACACTCCTTCCCCCCGATTTGGAGCCTGCCCTATTTCACTTTTGAAACATTTGCTTAAAACAGAAAGAGAAGACACAAAATAGTTATATTCAGCAATATTTTTTATTTATGTATTTATTTAATGTGATTTACATCTGTACAAGTAATCAATACAATAAGTAAATATGTTGTATGGTTCATTTACACTTGAAAATCTTGGGAAGGAACCACCCATTGGTGGTACTTCAAGCATTAATTTAAATTAGAAGGTCCCGTGGCCATCTTCTTTTCAGATCGGAGAGTAATTAGGGATTGCTAAGGATGAAAGATAAAGAATTAATGGATTAGGATGGGTAAGGAGTTTGGAATGAAAAGACGCATATCTGTTTTGGGCCAAATCTGCAACGAATAGGATGTTTAGGTCTTTGTGTATGAGTTTATTTGTAACGTAATAAGGAGCATCAAGGATTTTACGTAGGATTTTGGATAGTAAGGATTGGATGCGGGAGGAATTTGATGAATTGGTAGAGCCCCAGATATCAATTCTATATGTATCAATAAAAAAAAAATTAATTAATAAAATAATAGATATTTATAATGAACGGAAATATGAATATCAATAAAGAAGACAGTAGATGATAAAAACTCATAGAAATGGAACTGGATATATACTCTACTTACGTTTTAAATTTTTTATCAGATATTTATAATTTAATTACACTGACATATAAATGTATTTTTTAAAAATATATATATATCAATAATAAGCCGCTAAAGATGATCTAAAAGATTAGAAGATATTTACATCAATTTTATACAATTTTAAAATTTAAAAGACGAGAGCACAAATATTTATCAGTCGGAAGTTCTAATACAACACCAAATAAACACGTGTGAATCGCAAGAGCTTCACCAAACGCTCTCGAAGAGATGAGCTAAGGAGGTAAGAAAGAGGGAGGTAAAGACAGTTTCTGAAAAAAAAATCTGAAATCTTAATGAAGGAACTTTACTCATAAAGTTGATGATGATGTATAATTGTATGTTATTTCTGTTTTAAATAAGACAGTTTTTTAGGACATTTTAAGAAGATGATAAAAGAATGGATGGCAAAACCTTAATAACGATTTGATGCGCATTGTGAATGCACCATCATTTTGCCATTTCAGTTCTTTTTCTGCAAGGGAGATATATCACTCGTATATCACGCAACCATTAGCCAAGCCGACAATTTAATAGATTGAACGTTTCGTATCTTGATAGATGGCAAAGCAAAATCATTATTTGCTAATGCTTGTAATTAACATGAAATATTTGATTCGAGCAATGAGTTTATATTATTGAAAATAAAATAAATACCCTCAAAAGGAGTATAAGAAACCATCAATTCTTCTTCTGAGTTCATCTTTTTGGATGATGTAATGACTTGATTAAGCACTCAGAAAAAAGTGGAAATGTCTTGCTGAAGAAGGATGTAAAATAGAAACGTGCTGCTTACATGAAGCGTGATGACACGGAAGCGTACTACTTGTCCATTCATTTATTCCGATCCAGAGGAGTTGAGGACCTCTTGCCAAGCGATCTTCTTCACCTCTGTCACTTGTTTTTCTTCAAAATCAAAGAATAACAAACATTTCTATAAAATGTCTCTATTCCTAACGTTTTTTAGTTTTCTATGATTACTGTAATAATTAAGTAGTTATTATTTTTTTCTATTTAGCATGTCAAAACGATATAACATTTAATTTGGTTGAGAGCCTGTTAATAGGTCTGCTAAATGGAGAATGACGTCACGCTATACACGAGCTAAACCCCACACCGTTGCTGTCGTTTTGATAGGTAAATTGCTCTTAATTCGTGTTTAGTTTGGACGTTTCTAAAATTCCAATAAAGTAATGGAAAAACAATAGAAGAGGAAACAAGGAACAAGTGAAGTGGATGAAAAATGATGTGATGATGCTGTAGGAGATTATTATCTTGTAAAGATCACAAGGTTACAAAAACAGTTGCCCGGAATTTCCGCTAGAAGCCCTTGTGCAGCGAGAAAACATAGACTTGAAATTAGGCTGCTTACAACCAAAAACTTTTAACATTTAGCATGTTAAAATAAGGTTCGATGCCGATGGCACCAATCACTTTCTACACACATCCACCTGATGACATCCGTCCAAATATAAACCCATAAGATTAGTCTTGACGTAATCCTCCCAACTACGCTTTGGTCTATCCCTAGGACGTTTGCCAGTTGGATCCGTGTTTTTTTTATTAATTAATCAACGGATTAACCCTTTAAGGGATATGTTCGTTACTAAACCCAACAACCTTATAAGTACATATTATTCGCCTGAATTATATTTACCGGATCCAGATCACTCAATCCGGCGTTATTTATCCTTCTTGATTAACTAGTTACTTCTTACTTCTTCAGTAAAAATACTTCTTAGCCTAATATAAGAGGGCCACACTTTGTATCAGTATATAAGAGTAGGATAATAGCTTTATCAATTTTAATTCTTAATTTTCTGGACAGAAGGAGCTAGGTAAGAAATTTCGAAAATAAAAAATAAAAAGTAATTCCGGTGTTTAATATCGCCATCATCAATTTGGTTTTTTCTCGTTACCATAGACCCTAAATACTTAAACCTCTTTAACGCTTAAAATTTATTTCCTCCTTTACCTCAATCATCGAAATCTCTCATTTTTAGGAGTAAACTAAAATTGATAAATATAAACTACGAAAGAATTTGATAATTAGTTATGTAATATATTTTAATTTAAATATTTTTCTAGGTTAAAAAAACATTTCCAGAAATAAGAGTAGTAATATAGAAGTACAGTAGTATAAAGAAGTACAAATATTTCAGAAGGTTTAATATCTAACATGTAAAGTAATATAAGTTATTAGATAATGACTTAAATCGCACAGATAAATGTTTTGTGTTTCCAAGGTTATTATGACAAAAGTCGTTGTTTCGCTTTTTAATGATGTTTTTCGTCTTCAAATCGATAAACTAATTATTATTTCTAGTTTTTTTTTTTTACTCTGAATCATATATGGAACTTCGATGTTTATTATTAAATGACAATTATTGTTAGATATATATCATATTTTCGATATATAATATCGTGACGGGATTGGGGGTTCAACAATAATCTTCCCAAGACTGCCGCCCAGTATTACATCAATGAAATAAAATAGCAATAAATAAGCTTTTATTTAGAGGTTAGTTGTTAATAGAAGAAAAAAAAGAAGTTCCAAATAGCAGCATGAAAACCAAAACAAAGGATACATTTCTAGGTTATGCGAACAATTAATAAAAAAAAAATTTCTTACAGGTACTATTTAAAAGATAATTTTAGTGCTAAAAAGAGTGAATTAAATATCCTTAACTTAACAAAAAAAATAGTTTATGTTGATCATCTGTATCGGTAAGTAAATATGTACAAGTATATATGACTATGGGAGCGCGGGTAGCGCCGGGGTAACGCGCGTGGCTACTAGCTCAAATTGCCCGAGTACGAATCCGGCTGGGCAGAAAATTGTTTTCTGTTACACTGTAGCCGTGAGTCAACTCCTGTGGTTCTGGAGCCATCCTGGGGTCCACCAGGCCTCTTAAATTGGGTAAAATCTGGCAGTCCAACGCGATTCTGACCAAATCACCTCCTTGCACAACCGTTGTAACAGTACTTCCTTACATAGTACTGAACCCCTGACCCTTCATGGGTTGTAGCGGTACAGATTTTAATTTTTTTTTTTTTTTAATATATGACTATATATAAATATATACGAACGTTAATAACAAAAAATATTTTAATTTTTTTTCTTTAGTACGGTGACCGCAACACTTATCAAAGATCATATTCGTGAATGGTTTTACTATAATCACGACTTTATTCCAATTATTGCTAATGGAATTTCCACAGGGACGCAAGGAACTTTCTTCTTCACCAAACTTTAAAAAAAACAATTAAAATGTAATAATTAAACAAGTAAATATGAAATAATAATAAAAAATATTTAAATTAGAAGTAGTATTTTACAATTGTGTTGACAGGTATAGTGTAAGTTCGATAAATTCTGTAGAAAAAAATTAATAAGAAAAACTCAACGACGTGTGAATTCGCACATACAGACCACTTTCAGAACCACTTATGGGGTTCTAATTGATTTATGATAGTCCGTGGCAAAACAACAATGACAGGAGGAAATAAATATCATTTAATTCGAACCAAATTAGTTTCTGTCATATTTTGATGGATCAGTCATTTAATTTGGAATTTAAATTTTCGCTATCAAATGAAACTGAGCAGCACACCTATCACCGAAATAAAACAAAAATTGGAGATGCAA
>NW_027110622.1:1404683-1428076 GCF_000696795.3 Halyomorpha halys
TATATATATATATACATCAAGTAAATTTGCTGGAATTGATATAATGACATTATACAAACATGTGGCGATTTTTGTAATTTCAACTGTATGAACATGCCAATTGTAATCGAATTTGTAAATCAAGTGTAAATGGCCCGAGTGGTCGAAACACATTAATAAATAAATTTAAAAAAAAAAACATGTGGAGAACATTGATGCACCTAAAATATTTCTAGAGAAGATCTCGAGGCCATCTTCTATTCTGACGCCTAGGAGAATTATTAGGTAATGAAGGAGAAGCTAAGTTAGTTAAAACGAGTTGGTTTTGGTGGTTGGGAAGTTTATCATGGAAGGATTGGTATCTGGTTCTGGCCAAATCGGCAACATATGGTACATTGATGTCCTGATGGATGATTTTTTTGGGACAAAGTAAGAAGCATTAAGGATTTTACGGAGGATTTTGGACTGTAAGGATTGGATTCGAGAAGAATTCGATGGTTTGGTGGAGCCCCATAGCTCAACTCCGTATGTCCAGATATTGTAGATTTTAACTTTGAAGTTTCAGAAGGTGCGAGCTAAGTAATTTCGAAATTGAAAAATAACAAGAATTCCCAACCTTAAGTCTTACTTCTATTTCCTCATAAATTTCGTCTTTTTTAGTTACGGTAGAACCTAAATACTTATATGGCACATGGCGAGCCATGTGGAATGAAAGCTCGCCAAGCAAATTAAAATCTATTAAAAAAACCATTAAACCATGGACCACATCAAACCGTTCCAATCGCAGGGAGGAGGTGGCTATTGTCAGATTGAGAATTGGTCATACGAATTTAACGCATATTTGATCAATAAGTAACCACCACCAAAATGTCAATACTGCAACAGTGTACTTTAGGTCATTCACATATTTGAAGAATGTCATTTCTATTCCATGAACTTACTTAGATAGATTGGGAGTGGGACTGAGTGTATCGGATGCTCTGATTGAAGACCAGAAGAAAGTGGAAATGGTTTTGGTTTTCTTAAAAAGTTTGCTTTACGTACAAAATAAAATAAGCAATTATTTAAATGTTTTCGCAAATATTTAAAGAGTATCTTTAACTTGAAATATAATTATAGAGTGAAACGAAACATGGGCGTTGATTACCTCAGGGTTTTACGCCCTAAAGCCCCAGCCACCAAGAACAAAAAACCTAAATACTTAAACCTATCTACATGCTCAAATGTAATTCTTCCAATTTTTTGGATTTTTTTGGAAAAAGATCTATTATTTTATTCGTACTTATTTCGAAACATAGTTCCTTTCCAGATTTTATTAACTTAGTTGTATTTGAAATCTGTTATTAAATATTTCATAATGGCTACTATTCAACAAAAATATTTCTTGAATAAATCAGATAAAGGATTTTGACCACCATTACTATCTTTTTAAGAGTATCCGTAGTAATTGTACCATTATCTTCTAACATCTAGAAAATTACAGTAAATTCTGTCTACAGAGCCTGCAATCTTTCAACCACACTATATCAGTAAGAAGGGATCATTACGCGATAGGTAGAGCTGTCTTAATAAATAACAATTTATATTCATGTGGATTAAGGTAATTCCAGGAGTACAAGATCATAAACATGTTATTCAGCAAACAGGAATTGCTGATTTTTCTTATGTCACAGTATCTGATTTGTGCATGACTTGCATTTGTGCATTTATTATTGTTCCGTAAATACATATACTCCATAAAAACTATATAATATCATTTCCTAGATAAAAACTAGATAATATCATTTTATAGATAAAAACAAGAATATATCATGTGCTAGATAAAAAAATCAAAGCAAACCGATAAATACTCATTTGTTATCAACCATTCTAAGTCAAAAAGTATTCATTTTTAATTCAACAAGGGAGCAAATTAATATATTTCAATTTGGTTAAATGCAAAAAGAATATCGGTTTTTATTTATTTATTGATATTTACAACTGTATAAAAAAAATACAACAAGCAAATTTGATCATAATGATAATGATATGATACAGCATGTAGAAAAACTACCCAGTAGTAGAACTCTAAAAACATTTTACAATACAAGGTCACGAGGCCATCTTCTTTTCAGGCGCCTCGAAGGATTGCTAGGAATGGAAGAAGAAGCAAGGTTAGAAACTAGTGGGTTTGGGTTGTTGGGGAGTTCAATTGGATCTTAAACTTCTTTTTATATATGTAACAGAAAACCTTTTGCTTAGAGCTGGATACCTATCTTCACAATAGAGTGTATATATATTTTTTTTAATATTATTTAATATGAAGTGACGTTTTTGTTTCATTAGTTTATATAAATGATCTATAACTCACCATACTTGTAAAATTACAACAATTGATTATTTATTGTATGAATTTTACAGGCTAACTCTAGTCGCACGGGGGTTACTCCATAAACAAACAAATAACCAAAAATTATCTTTATTATATCAAATCTTTACATAAAATCAGATTCCTTATTAGTCCTCAGAAATCCTTATATACGAATTTTCATAAAAAACAAAAAATGTTTTGTCTGGCCTACTTTGCAGTAAGTAACACCCGTGTGTTATGGGAGGACGATTGGACCAATTCAGATCAGCTAACAATGCGAAATTGGCCAGATAAAATACTTTTTTTATGAAAATTCTTACTTAAGGGTTCCTGTGGGCGCTGAAAACTAATCTGCTTGCTTGCTTGCTTTTTCTTAAAGACATTTTTCATAGTCTTCTATATAGGAAGCAATTTTCGATTTTCGTGATTTAAAATGATTTTTGGAAACGTGTCAAATATTTTTCGACCAGGTATCACCAAAAAAATTTTCTTTGAACTCGGTTATCTCACTTGCTTAGCTCTCCCGTGTTAGTGTCTGTGCGAGAGACTGTTTAACCTCGAACTTGGCCATTCTTCGCATGTACTTGGGACATTCTTCAATAATGTATCTTGCAGTTAAAACTGATCGGCAACACTGACATTTTGGTGCGGATTTCTTTGCCATTAAATAGTCCTAGACCAGTTATTACTACTTCTATCCTTAATATTGTGGAACATGAAGCCTATTTATTCAACTGTATGTTACACTATTTTTAGCTTGCTAGTGCCTCAATTTTGCCATTTTGTCTATACAAGTTCTATATAAGGCAATCCACAGCGAAGGTGATGTTTGCCTAGTTATCAATAGGACCACCAATTAATGAAAAAAGACAACGCCTCCAGGTCGGATTCTAACCGGCGCCGCACACAGATCTCAGAACGATAGACGGTAAATTCCCGCAACTGTAACGTACGAACACTAAACATCCTCCCGGGAGTGAGCCTTTCTTGCTGCTTTATATATGTGTAAAAAACATGAATTATTCAAAAGCACATTGTAGTTTTTACTTTTTTGTCTCTGGTTTTGGGTATGAGTTTTGATTATAATAATAAATCCTCTGACTGAGATTCTCAGAGCCGTTAGCAAAACTAAACGTATTTTACTTTGAGTTAAGGATTAATTTGAAAATAAAATCAATTCACCTGAATAGGACAGTAATCTGGAACTACAGCAAAAAATCCATACCTGCAACAAAACATTTAAAGTATTATAAAAACAATAATTAATATTAATTTTAATTATTAATCAGAGTAACATAAAAAATGAACAAATTACACCATAAGAGCTTCTTCAAATGATAATAAAAATAAAATTTAACTTAAACTTGAGATTGATTTTGTAAGAAATGTGCTTATTTTGAATTAGTAAGGAAAAAATACTGTCAGGTACATAAATCGTTACAGCTTTTCCAACATTTCTGTGGTGATTCTATTTCAATGTGAAAGATAGAGAATTTATTATATATATGTTTATGTTTTATTATTCTTCTATTAATTAAGGTTGCTATCTCGATTTTGGTTTTTAGCCCAGATGAAAGCCTAAAATTCAGGTCGAAAAGTCGGCACAGATAAATAACTTTAACTTATTAACAATCGAGGGTGCGGTCAGTAATGATACAATTGACCGTGATGATCAAGGCTGCGGTGTCGAGAAGAACAAAAATAATTTTTAGCTATAAACTTATTTCCAACGTTTCGACCCACAATGCAGATCTTTATCAGGTCTAAAATTAAAAAGTACACAATCGGTAAAGCTAGTATAAGAGTGACATTCAAACAAAGCAAACATTAAGGTAGAATTTTGTCTTCATTTTTTTTTGCCTTATTTGTCTTGCATATGCACTTTATTGAAGTTTATTTTTATATCTTTGTATACCTTTACCTTTATTTTTGAGATATTTACATGCTGGTAATGGTACTGGCACTAGTAAAGATGGAGAGAAAAAGCCCGGTAAGTTGGCCTATTGGTCTTTATTTGATCCAAACCCTAGACAGACCAATGGAATGACTTTTATTCCTCTGTATCGAACCTTTTTGACTTTCTAACGAAATTTAAAAGGGACGCCCAATCTATAGAGGAAGTCTCATTTTCTAGGATTCCATCAGAACCTATATCTTAGTGGCGCGTACCGGTCACAGTCTGCTATGTAATGTAGAGTGGTTAGAAACCTGTTCACATAAGCGGCAGATTACATCGCGAACTACTCCATTTTAAATTTTAAGATGTCTTTTAAGTCTGCAATGTCCTATTTACATGCTATTCTTATACTCTTAACTTAGCTTTGCGTACTTTTTATCTATTTACTTTTGCACTGGCGTTGGCAATCATTAGATAGTTGAAAACTATTTCTCCTATGACAGAAAATACACACTATCGTTAAGACTATAACTCAGAAACTTTTTTTGTTTCAAAAGGTAAGGTTTGAGGTAAAGACCGACATTACGAAGGGACAAAAACAATATTGACGGGCTCCGTTTACTAGCTCCGGTATACTAAGTTCTCATATTACTTACAAGACAATAAAAATAAACACTAAAAAAATAAAAGTTTATATAACCTGGAATAACTAAAATAGGAAATCATTAGGAAACTAAAACCATATTAATGGACATTAAAAGACAGTTAAGAATCAAATAAATAGACGGTGATCCATAATAATCTTCAAACCCTTTCTGGCATACGCCTGTAGGTTACCACTTTATTTTAGCTAGAGTAAGTAGGAAGGACTGGTTTTCAGTCATAGGGGCCGCCATGAAATAAATATCAATCATAGTCGGCAAAAAAAAAACACAAATAAAAAAAATTATTTATTCGTGCCGACGTTTCGACCTGAGTTTCAGGTCTTCATCTGGGCTATAAAACAAAAAGAAGTAACAACCATCATTCAGAGAAACATAAAATTGAAAGGAAATAAATAATAAACTAACAAATTTGGAAATATACATAACAATGGTTTGTTAAAAAAATAGTTGATTGATATCAATGGAATTAGACAGTAGCCGATTAATAACAATGAAAGATGAAATATAATATTATATAGGTACATAAGTACATATCTTCTTACCTATATAATACTATATTTCATCTTTCATTGTTATCAATCAACTATTTTTTATTGTTCAATTCATTGTTATATATATACTTTCAAATTTGTTAGTTTATTATTCCTTTTCAATTTTATGTTTCTCTGTATGATGGTTTTTGTTTTATAGCCCTAATGAAGACCTGAAACTGAGGTCGAAACGTCGGTACTAATAAATAATTTATTTATAGGAGGAGAAAATGGTTGAGGGTGCGGTAAAAAACCCACTTGTAACGTTTCCTCTTAAAAATACTTAGTCATCCTTGTGACGTTTTTTTTTAATTCGGAGTTTGGCTGTTCTCGGCGCGGAAGCCACTTGGCGGTAAGATTTCAAGTTAATACGTACGTTTTATGTTTTATTATCCTTTTTCTCCTATCTGTATTTTACCCCCCTCCCCTTCCCCTTATTTTCTCAATTTTCCTTACCCACGTTATTAGTTATGTTCACCATATATTATTATTGTTGTTTTCAATTTTTTTTTCTATTCATTTCTTTTGTTAAATTTTACTTATATTTTGCCTCTTTATCTATTATTATGGTTACATATTTCATATGTTACAAATATTTTCTTTCTCACAATTTTATTTTTCTTTCCGTAATTTTAATTTTTAAATTATTAATATACTAATATATTCATATTTCTTTGCATTATATAACTTCATTTTCATTTTATTTCCTTAATTATGTTATTTTACCTACTTATTGAATTACCTATATATACATTTTATTTTCCATTTCTCTCAGTTTATTTTATTAATTCCACTCTGTACAATTATTTACTTTATGTCATTCTGTTTATATTTTAATTTTTTATTTTCTCTATTCATTGGTTGCTATCTTGTTCCGTTCTTAGCCCTGATGAAGGCTAGAAATTCAAGCCGAAACACGTCGGCACGATTAAATACTTCAACTTATTTGTCTTTTAATTTGACCGCACCCTCCAACCATCTCCTGGTATACGAGTCATCCACGGTCAACTATCTCTCATGATTAAATAATTTATTTTTTCAAACTGCTAAATACCATTTTTCAAGGAAATTAAATATCAGAGATTTATTATATTGATTTATATTGGAGGATTGTTGTTTTCTTCTAGTGACTATTGTTCATGTAATCATTAATAACTCCTCTTCATCTTATCCAATTTCTAGGTTAATATAACCTATGAATGTTTGCTCTTTCAGCTTATATCAACTAAATGTAGACTTAATTTGATAAGGGCGAAATATGGTTTCAGCTAGTAAAATATAATTGGTATGATGTAGTCCTTTAACGATGCAGCGATAGAAAATACGGTGGATGATACAAAATACAAAGGATAATAAAAAATACGGTGAGAGGAAGAGCCAATAGTAACAAATTAGCTCCTCAGGTTCACTCAATGGCACCTGGAGTTCTTGGAACCGGCCCGAGCGGCTCCTGCCCAGGTAACAGATCGATAGGATTCCAAAGAGGAAAAAAAAATAGAAATTCTGTAACATTTTTTCCCTCGTAAACCTTTACTTTCATAAAATTAAATCATTTTAAACAGAAAAGAAAAACTGTCGTGTGCAAGTTTATATTTTTAATGGAAAAGATTAAAGATATATAGGTCTACATAATTTTTAATGTATTTCAAATTTATATCACATTAAAATTTTATTGAACATTTTATTTCTACAATAACAAGTGTTATCACACATCTATGGTATTGATGATTCCAGATTTCTGTGATTTCATGTAACTTATTTAGTCATATCGTTGGTATAATGGCAAATTGCAGTACATGAGAATAGAATGCATTATGTTGCACAAAATGAGGGTCACTGGCCATCAAAGTACTAAGTAGAATACAAATAATAACACAAATATTTATTGCTATTTACGACCGTACATTATAATAAATTTAGTAAATTTGATTTCATATTTTCATGAATTAAAATTTAGCGTTAAAGCCGTGTAGAGAAACTACCTATTGGTAACACTCTAATGACGTTTTACATTAGCAGGTCTCGTGGCCATCTTCTTTTCAGAGGCCTCGGAGGATTTTCAGGAATGGAAGAGGAAGCAAGGTTAGAAACTAGTGGGTTTGGGTGGTTAGAAAGTTTGTAACAGAAGGAATGATATCTGGTTCGGGCTAGATCGGTTACATAGGGAACATTAAGGTCTTTACGGATGATTTTATTTGTGACAAAGAAAGGAGCATTGAGGATTTTACGAGGGATTTTGGATTGTAAGGATTGGATAGGAGAGTAATTCGAAGGTTTAGTGGAGCCCCAAAGCTCAACTCCGTATGTTCCCATTGGCCTTATTACAGTCTTGTAAATCAGTCTTTTGTAATGAATTGGAAGTATAGACCGTTTCTCCAGTAAGTACTGTAATAGTCGAAATCGACGTGCAAACAAAAATAAATAGGGATATTTACAGCAGTGCTGTAGAGCAGGGCTCTTCCAGATCCCAGCACATCCCCTCACCGCGTCACTTGTAATGGCCAGTGGAGGCTGAGTAAGTGTGCTAAATACAACTACTAATCATAATGATTCTATTAATCAACATATTTAACATTACAGGAAATTATAAATATTAAATACAAATTACGACTTTTAATTTTGCTTCAACAATATAGATTGACCGTATTTCTGATTAAATTTGTTAGTCCTACAAGATTGGGCTGAAACCTACGCTAAACATATAAAAACTATAACTAAATACCATTAATAAAAACATGAAATATTTACAGCTTGCAATAAATGACTACACTATGCAATAAATAAAGAATTAATTGCCGGGGAAGGGTTTTTAATTAGAATCAATATCTTTCTCCATGTTATTTCTCGGAGCTTCTTAGTTTTTTATTACATTACGAACAATTTTTCAAGTAAATATAATTCTACGTCATCAGAAGAAGAAATCTTGATAAATCATTGCCACACACACACACACGATCAGAGATATTAAATGAAGGCTCCTTTCCGACTGTAAAAGGAAGACGAATGTAGACTCATTCCGTGAATCTATCGTAAAGCCGACCCTATGTCAACCTGTTCTTGTTGTTTTATTAAACAACAGAATGCAAGATGACAAGGAACCGGTTGTTGAAGAATGCAGCATCAGTGTCTTAAAACCCGCGCGGATGATCGGGGCTTTAACGAACTGCTGAGTGCGTTAAATTAGTACTTCGGCGGGATCCTAGTAGTTCAAGAGTCGGGAAGAAAAAAAAGCAGTTATTTCACCCTAATTTTTAATTACTTTAATGAAAAGTATGCATAATTACTAGTCAAAACTGATGAGTCTACGAAGTATAGGAAGGGCGAATAAAAAATGGCAGCTGTTTCAAAACCTTAAAAAACATTAATATTTCGTTCGGAGCTCTATATCATTAAAACTACTAACAGCACTAGAACATCTAAAAGAACATTATTTAAAGAAGAGTAAATTTGCTTAAATATTAGCCCTAATAGAGATATTTACGTCCAATAGTTAATTTATTTTAAGAAATCTATATCTCTGGAACTATGAGACGAATAGATAGATGTCTATTAAAGCTAATTTAACGTACTACAAAGTAGTTTATGTCTACCTTCGTGGGAATTGTCGTTTTCATGATGGGCTAAAATAAATTGATTTACAGTTGTTCGGACAATAAGTTTGTGTTTTGGAAAACTATATTTCAGAAACCATTGGACTTACAGATGTCTGTCAGCACTCAAATTAAAGCTAGTTAAATTTACTATAAAATAGTTCATTACGTTTATCTTTGTAGGACTAGTAGTTTTATGATATTTGACAAAATAAATTCACAAACTGTTAATCCACTGAACCACAAGATCGTATAAATGTTTTATTTTTTAAAAAATATATTTCTAGATGAATAAGACGCACATATGTCTGCCAACACTCAAAATATAGGAAATTTAACTTACTATAAAGTAGTTTATGACACTTATCTTCGTAGGGATAGTAGTTTTTATGATATTTGCATATGAATATAAATTTGGCAAATGGAAATTTGTCCGAACAAGTTTAAATCAATTTATTTTAGCAAATATGACGAAAACTAATACGTATTTAACTACCTCATAGCCCATTAAACTAGCTTTAATTTGAGTGCTAACAGACATCTGTACGTCAAATAGATTTTGAGATATAGATTTTTCAAAATAAATTCACTAAATATTGATCTTTCAGTACGTTATGTACAACATTTGTATGAAATATTGCTTTTCTCGAAAAAAACTATATCTCGAGAAGTTTTGAACGTAAATAGACGGAAACGTAGATAGAAAGATTGCGTGAAGACTGGTTTAGTAGATTTGGGTTTGGGGGGGAGAGAGGGGGATTCACCGGATAGATGCATGTAGAGAACGATTGGTGGTATCGGCATCGATACTTCGGGCATCCTAAGCTTTTATTATTATTAATAGTTTCAGCAAAATATTAAAATAACATTGAATATGATACAAAAGCCATCACTTATAAAAAAACAAGAAAAAAATCAGACATTACTTAAACTGTCCAGTACAATTTGAAAATTGTAACATACAACGTTACTTCAATCCACGATTCTTTTGGTCAGGGGCCATCATATAAACTCATCAACTCACATAAAAAAAATATATTAAAGAAAAACTGTATACACATATATACAACAAGTAAATTTGCTGTAGGTGACATAGTGACATGATACAAACATGTGGAGAATCTACCCACTGATAGAATTCTAATAACATTTCTAGAGGAGAAGATCTCGAGGCCATCTTCTTTTCAGACGCCTAGGAGGATTATTAGGTAATGACAGAGAAGCCAGGTTAGAAAAATGTGGATTTGGGTGGTTGAGAAGTTTATTATGGAAGGAACGGTATCTGGTTCTGGCCAAATCGGCAACATATAAGAAAATCTTAATACAAATTTCATGTAACCGAAACAAATATCATGTAACCTGTCATTTATTTGCATTCATGGAGGACATAATAAAAACAGCGCCATGAGGTTTCTGAAAATAAAGCATTGCGTAAAATAGTAAGTTACAGAGTTGGAAATCCAACTATATCCCGAAGACTGAAGCAAAACATCCTGCTGGAACCTCTATAGTTATTTATTTTTATTATTCTCGGTTTCGAAGTTCGCCAGGGTGAAGGTAAATATTACAAATAGAAATAATTGCGTTAGGTGATGGTAGGAGCGTAATAACGCGCTTGTCTGCCAACCCTAAGGTGCGAGTTCGAGTCCCTGGCTCTATCCGGGATTTTTTCAAGCATACAATTATACAATACTAACTCACAGCCTCTTCACGGGCATTTGTAAGGCACGTTAGCCAATGGATGGCACTCACAAAAATAGGCGTGGAGTGACGAACCCACCCTATGAAATCAACGTCATGAAACGAGCGATATATTTCCTAAATACATTCCACAAGGCCTTGGACCTCCACGGTCTGTTGTGCCAATAATAATAATAATCGTTTTTGTAATTATGTAGTCATTTTCTCATTCATCTTTTTAATTACGCAACATTTATTAGTTATGACAATAGATCTCTATTATTTATGATTATTCAATGATTAAAGCACTGTACTATCTCCCCCCCCCTCCACTATTACCTGTTAAAAAAAAAGAAAACCTTAAAATTTAAGGACCAAAAGACCGATCTGATAATAAAGAAATAATACTACACAAAAAAAGAACCGTTGGATGGAGGGAACTTCACCTGGTAAATATAATTCAGGAGATAAAATTGCGACGTGTAAGATGGGCGTGTGAGGTTACGGGACTTATCCCATCCCTATGGAATCCCTTAAATGCTAAACAAGCACTGACCCAGCGGGAAATTCCCGAGGGGTGGGCCGAAGCGTAGTTGAAGGGATTGCATCAAGACTGAACCAGTAGTTTTGGGTTTGAACAGGTGAAAGACAACGATTGATAGCATCTCCATTGAACCTTCGGGTAAGACTGATTAATCGGAAAAGAGATGAAATAAACATTGCTTCGATTATATGTCGATTTGTTTTTCATTAAAGCGGTCCTGAGTTCTACCTTCGAAACCAATTAACAAGATCGAAACTAAACTATTCTATCTAGTTCTTAATCTATCCCTCGGGCGTCTTCTCTTCGATTCGGCATTGACTGCCTTGTTAATGATTGGTTTATTATCCCATCTGACAAATTTTAAACGACGCGGCATCATAACATGAATTATGCTTATTAGTTAGGATCGATGACAGTGCGATAGCTTTCATTATCGATAATTTCGATAAAATCGTCTGCCAGCCTTCGATACTATCGAGTATATTATATTATGATGTTCATTTCGTATAAAAATTAGCAGATAAATAATAGCAAAATAAGTAAACAACTATTTAAAAAAAAATTAAGTTAACATAATAATCTTGGACACCATCTATATCTACATGAAATATTTATATTCAGCACAGGAAATCTTGAACAAACCCTGTCACCCACATGTGGATGACAAGGCAGAGGTTAGGCGGGGTCCTATTGCATCAGCACCAGCCACCCCACTGGAGTCTGAGAGAATGTACAGAGGCCAGAGCTGCATCAATAAAATAAATATTTATTGATCCAGGTGGCAATCGAATCCTTGCCTGTATTCTTCAACCCAACGCAAAAATTTGTAAATAGTGTTTGGATTATATGTTGCAATAGAGCTCGTCTGTGATAAATTTATTTATTTATTAAAATTTACAACTGTATAAAAAAATAGACTAAGTAAATATGATAAAGTTTCAGAGCACATGATATTCTTGAGAAGGAACCACCAAATGGTGGTACTTCATTTCGTTTCTTTAAATTAAACGATCCCGTTACCAATTTCTTTTCTGTTACCTTGAGGGATTATTAAGAATGAGACATCAAGAACTAATAGGTTTGATTGGGGAAGAATTTTTGACTGAAAGGAGGTATATCTGTTTCAGGCCTAACCTGCAACGAATCGAATTGAGATATTCATGGATGAAAGTTTATTTGTGATGTAACAAGGAGCATCAAGGATTTTATGGAGGATTTTGGGTTGGTGAAGCCCCAAACCCAAATAGGTCTGATCATAAAGGTGTATAAAAGTTTTTGTAATAAATGGGAAGAGTAGAAATGATCCTATGGGAATTCTTAGAATTTATTTTAATTCTCCATGAACACCATTCTTCAATAGAAGTTATGTATTCAAGTGGGGTTTGATTTTGGCCACCCCTCTTCTAGATCATTAATTTTAGGTCCTTTTAGTTCATTTCTAAAATTATACTCATAATATATAATAATTTTATCAAAAAATAAAAGAGGCAGTTAATTTTTTTTTTAACCACCTTGAAATTTCCCAGGCCTTTTGTTTTTGGAATACCTTATAAACTCGTTCTGATAAATTACAAAAAGGATTTAAAAAAAACAATACCAAGAAGAAGTCCTTCCCTTAACAGGCTCCGAAATCTGATGGACCTCGCACGCAGAAGATTAACATAATATGCGTACGACCTTCGACAGTAAAATAAGAGAAGATTAAGATAATATGCGTAAAACCTTCGACCAAAAAATAACAACACAAAATTCATGGATCCGGAGTAGGACCCTAATGTCAGGAGGCAAACAAGTCTCTTTCCTTGGCTGAGCCAACTCGAGGAGTTTATGACGTAAGGTCGAAAGCGTGATTCCACGGGGAATCATCTATAAAGTATAGGTCTAACGTGTCCAGTAGAAATAGCTTAACATGTAAATTCAGAAATTAATTCAATAGGTTCTTATGCTGGAATGTTTGAGAAACAAAATGGTAAAAACTTCAGGAGAGGGTATAGTAAAAGAGCCCAAGAGGAGAAAAAGGGCAGTGATCTCACCCCAATTTTGGATTACTTTAATGAAAACTATGTATAATTAATAGTCAAAATTGGTGAGTCTGTCAAGTATAGATAGGGGAATAAAAAATGGCGGCTGTTTCAAAACCTTAAAAAAACATTAATTTTCATTCGGAGCTCTATATCATAAAAACTATCAACAACAATAGAAAATCTAAAAGAACATTATTTAAAGAAGAGTAAATTTGCTGAAATATTAGCCCTAATAGAGCTATTTACATCCAATAGTTCTCGAGATATAGCCTTTCAAAAAGCAACATTTCATAAAAATTCTGAAATATCAGTAGTTAGTGAATCTATCTTGAGAAATTTATATTTCAATAATCATTCGACGTACAAATGTCTATTAGCACTCAAATTAAAGCTAAATAATTGTACTATAGTGTAGTTTATGACCTTTACCTTCCTAGGAATAGTAGTATTGATGGTATTTGCTAAAATCAATTGATTTATAGTTGTTCGGACAATAAGTTTGGTTTATGAAAAACTTTATTTCAGAAACCATTGGACGTACTAATCGGGAAGTCTGCTAGCACTCAAATTAAAACTAATTAAATTTACCATAAAATAGTTTATGACGTCTATCTTTGTTGGAGTAGCTGTTGGTATTTGACAAAATGTTAATTGTTATCTAGTTGTTCATATAAAATGTTGGATTTTTGAAAAAATATAACTCTGTAATAAGACGCACATGTGTCTGCTAACAACCAAAATAAAGAAAATTTAACTTACTATAAAGTAGTTTATGACACTTATCTTCGTAGTATTTATTCACATATGAACATAAATTTGGCAAATGAAAATTTGACCGAACAACTATAAATCAATTTATTTTCGCAAATTTCATGAAAACTACTACTTCTACGAAAATAAACGGCATAAACTACTTTATAGCTCATTAAACTAGCTTTAATTTGAGTGCTAATAGACATCTGTACGTCACATAGTTCCCGAAATATATGAGAAAAAAACAGTTCTTTCATAACAATTTTTAATTAATTTAATGGAAACTGTATAATTACAAGCCAAAATCAATGAGTCTGCCAAGTATTGGTAGGGGGAATAAAAATGGTGACATTTTCAAAACCGTTAATTTTTTTTAAGTTATATATTTTTTTAAGTAATTTTTTAATTTTCATTCGGAGCTCTATATTCTCTAAAATTAGCTACAACAGTAGAAAACTTAAGAGAACAGCATTAATTGTAAAGTAAATTTGCTAAAATATGAGCCCTAATAGAGCTATTTACCTTCAAGGATAGCTTTTAAAGATAAACTTTTTATAATAACAAATAGTACATGACGTTTATCTTATTGTTTTTTAAAATTTATTTCTCGCTATTTACGACTGTATTTAAATAAAAACATATTAAGTAAATTTGATGTATGTAAGATTAAAATGGAGTGATACAGGCAGGCAGGTAGGGAAACTACCCATGCACTCGAATGATATTTCTATATCAGAAGGTCTCGAAGCTATCATCTTTTCTGGAGCATCGGAGGATTGTCGGGAATAGAAGAAGAACCAAGATTAGTAACTATAGAGTTTTGATGGTTAGAGAGTTTATAATGGAAGGATTTATAATTGGTTCGGGCCAGATCGGTTACATGCTGGAAATTTAGGTCTTTACCGATGATTTTATGTGTGACAAAGTAAGGAGCATTGAGGATTTTGATTTGTATGGACTAAATATGAGGGGAATTCGAAGGATTAGTTGAGCCCCATATCTCAACTCCGTATGTCCAGATAGGCATCATTATTATACTGTAGGTCAGTCTTTTGTAATAAACTAAATATAAAGGTAATTAAAGTTTCTATAAAGTAGTTTATGACACGTATCTTCGTAAGGGTGATAGTTTTTTATAATATTCACACATGAATATAAATTTTCCACATGAAATTTTATCAGAGCTTGATACATTTTTTAAAATTTGTTTTAGCAAACAGCATAAAACTACTATTCCTACGAAGGCAAACGTCATAAACTACTTTACAGTACATTGAACTAGCTTTAATTTAAGTGCTAATAGACATCTGTACGTCGGACGTTTTTTGAGATATAGATTTCTCAAAATAAATCTATTGACTGAATAAAACTACTCATTTTTAATGAAAATTATACATTTTTTTAAAGGTTTTGAAACAGCCGCCATTTTGTATTCCCCTTAACTATACCTGGCAGGCTCAATTTAGACTAGTAATTATACGTAGTTTTCATTAGAGCAATAAAAAATTGGGGTGAAATAACTGCCTTTATTTCTCCTCTTGGGCTCTTTTACTTATCGCCAAATCGAGGATTAGCTGGACGAATTAGCCGGTAAGGATTCCCTTCTAATATGTTTGGCGTTAAAATCTCTTTTTGATAGCTTTTGACATGTCGTACATCGACCAATACTACTATGGCTGTAAGCATTTGTTATAAAGGTAACATAAGAAAGGCTACCCTGGTGGCTTTTTCGCCGTCTTTAAATTTTTGAATGTTACTCGATTTAACTAATATTCTAACTCAAATTAATTGATCAATCTCAATGTCTATCGTACATATTTTAATTATTAAGTTAGACAAATTATTTTATTCATGAAGTGGGTTTCGGACCTCATATTGTCCTTTTTCAACTTCCCTTCATTGAATTATCGTCATTATAATAGGATTAGCAGTTAAGGGAATACTAGATACCTTACTTTACTTTCGTTCTGAACTTTCGAAATTTTAAAAATTGTATGAAAATATATTTATGAATGTATGTATAAAATGCATTCATTAGTCCCGAAAATTTTCTTCTTGTCCTTGTTTTGGATTTCCTCAAGGGCGATCCATGGCAGATACTGTTGGATTGGTACTTGAGATAGTCCGTACAGCAATTGCAGAAGCAAGGTGAAGAATGCTTTTAACATTGCAATATGGACCTGTATATTATTAGATGCCCTACGGACTATGGCGGTGCCCGTCTATCTTATGAGAGTTCTTACAGATTACTTCAGCGATAGAGTTCTCTTTTATTTTTCAGACATTGACCAAACAAGAAATAAGGTGACTGGTGGTGTCCCACAGGGCTCTGTAGTAGAGCCTCTTCTGTGGAACGTCATGTGTAACGAAATTTTCAAATTAACAATGCCGGAAGGGGCCACAGTTGTGGGATTCGCAGATGAGATTTCAGTGGTAGTGGTGGCGAAGTACTTGGAAGAAGTTACCCTAATCGCTAACCAGGCTGTCGGCTACGGTCCGAGGTTGTCTTCGGAAGGCCTACAAATCAATTTCTGCAATTTCTAATTGCAGGAAACAAACTGAGTCATGTATAATTTTACGGTGGAAGGGACAAAATTCGTCCCCAGTCTTGCTTAAAATATCTAGGAGTCATGATTGATGCACGTCTCCGCTTCAAATATCCGTAACCGCACGGAATATATCATGAATATGATAAAGTAGCATCCTTATTGTCAAGCCTTATGCCGAACGTTGGAGGTCCAAGGAGGAGGCTTTTTGCTGCTGTTGTCTTCTCAATTATGTTATATACAGCTCCAATTTGGAAAGATGCTATGGTTACCAAATCATACATGAGACAGATGGATTCCTTATCGCAGAGTTTCCTTCAAAATGTTTCCTACGGGGCGGTGTGCGTGATAGCCAGAATGCCTATCGAGAGAAACTCCTTGTTGAAGAAAGAAGCGGGCACTATGGACGACGCTCTCACGATTCCAGAGAAGAAGAAAGGAAAATAACCATCGATCAGTGGCACCAACGTTGGGAGGCAGCAGATTCTGGAAGGTGGACTCGCAGGCTAATACCCGAAGTTGGTTTATGGTATGGTTGCCGGTATAGTGAGGTGGATTTTTATGTAACCCAATTGTTGACCGAGCATGAATACTTTAGAGCCTACCAGTACCGATTCAAACTGGACAACACAGCAGAATGCGCTGCATATCAGACTGTCAAGGAAACAGCATAACACGTGTTTTATGCTTTATTCGCTTTGCGACAGAATGATGCTAATTGGAGAGAGTGTGGGGGGGGGGATCACACCAGAAAATGTGGGCAACCATAATGACCAGCATCGGGACGCAGTGAAGAGATTCATCACAGTCGTCCTTAAGAGGTTCACAGCGAAAGAGAGGCCAGACGGAGCGATTAGCATGGAAAACAAGAAACGCATGCTAAGAGAAAAAGGCACTCAGCCATTTCCCTTCATGAAGTAATGCTTAACGGCGGTCCCGTGGAAAGGAATGAACATTGGTACGAGCCTGTCATTTGAAGATTTCCACTGCCCCTCGTAAAAAAAACAACACATATATGTATGCAGTCTAATAAATACAATTGAAAAAAAATTTAATAGGAAAACATATCGTACGATTCCAATAAAATTTACATACGAAGAAGGTGATCCAGAACGAAAGTTGATGATTCGAGATTTCCTTTTGTGGCAGGGGATAAAATAAAAAAAAAATAAGAGCTCTTAGAGAACAGTTTTAAAATCATGCCTTTATCTTATTTTGTGACACTAAAATCCTCAGAGGCTAAGTTAATTAATGATCGTTATTGATGAAGGCTATTATGAAAATTTTGGGTGATCCTGTTTTAGTCACAAAAAAGATCAGATAAATTCAAAACCTTAAATAAAACTTTAATTTTTCATTCGGAGCTCTATATCTTAAAAACTACCAACAACATTAGAAAATTTAAAAGAACATTATTTAAATAAGAATAAATTTGCTGACATATTAGCCCTAATAGAGCTATTTACGCTCAATAATTCCCGAGATATAGCTTTTTTAAAATCAACATTTCATAAAAATGTACTTGTAAGATTAGTAATTAGTTAATTTATTTTGAGAAATCTATATCTTAGAAACTATGAGACGTACAGATGCCTATTAACACTCAAATTAAAGCTAGCTTAATGAACTAAACAGTAATTTATAAAGTTTATATTTAAAGATAAACTTTTCATAAACTATTTTTTTTTTTTCCCTTTCTCCATTTTTTCATATGCATCTCCTGTACTTTTTTTAGCTTTATATTTTACGTATTTTTATAAAGAAACTTTTTACTCTTACCATTGTTACTTGTTTTTATTCTTATCATTGTATCATTTCGTATCTTTTTAGCCCTGATGAAGCCCTGCAAAGTGGGGCGAAACGTCGGAAAATAAATAATTGTAAACTATTTTTGATGCACTTTTGACCGCAACCCTGACCATCTTCTTATATATCAATTTTTACGGTCAACTATATATACATATATTTTCATAGAAACAATTAGAACATGACATTAATCTTTTGTTTTTAAAAAATTATTTATTCCAATTTACAACTGTATTTACATAAAAACACATTAAGTAACTTTAATGTATGTAAGATTAAAATGGAGTGATAAAGGCAAGCATGTAGAGAAACTAGCTATTGGTAGCACTCTAATCAAAGTTAGTTAATAACGTTTATCTTTGTAGGAGTAGCAGTTTTTATGATATTTGACAATAAACTCACAAAATGTTAATTTCTAGTTGATCGTGCACATATGTCTACCAACACTCAAGTTAAAGTAGTTTATTACACTTATCTTTGTAGGGGTAGTAGTTTTTATGATATTCACATATGAATATAAATTTGGTAAATGAAAATTTGTACAAACAATAAATCAATCTATTTTAGCCAATTTCATGAAAACTACTACTCCTAAAAAAATAAACGTCATAAACTACTTTATAGCTCATTAAACTAGCTTTAATTTGAGTGCTAATAGACATCTGTACGTGAAATGGTTTTTTAGATATAATTTTTTCAAAATAAAGTCACTAACTTCTGATCTTTCAGTAAAGACCGAAACGTAGTTGGAGGATAGAGTTAAAACTGATTTAGTAGATTTAGGTTTAGAGGGGCGTCACCGGAAAGATGAATGCAAAGACCGATTGGTAGTATTGGCATCGAGCCTTCGGGTTCCGTACGCCATCATTGTAATTATTCATTTAATAGTACTACTCATTATTCAAATCAGAGATGGGAAAAAATTAGCTATAGTTTAAACTAATAGCTAAAATTGCCTTGGATACAATATTTATTTATCAATGGTTCATTCATGAATAAGAATCGTATCCATGGCAATTGTAGCTATTAGTTTCGACTAGAGCTAATTATTGCCCAGGGCCGCCCATAGCTCAGTGGTTAAGACACAGTCTTACCAATTTGATGTCTATTGGCGGTGCCGGTTCGAATCCGGCCTGGGACGTTGACTTTTTTCATTGAGTGGCGGTCCCACAAAATGAAGAACTTTGACCCCCAACCATGGTTAGGCAGTATAGGACTCCGATGGGAGTATTGGCCAAAAAATAAAAAAAAAATAAAAAAATTATTGCCCAGCAAATGGAACAACTGCAATTTACATGTATTCAGTAGTTCAGGTAGTTTTCATAATAGTGTAAGCGAGAAACAAAATGAATTTCAAGTTTTAATTTATCTAATTCCTCTCGAATCCAATCCTTACAGTCCAAAATCCTTCGTAAAATCCTTAATGCTCCTTAGTTTGTCACAAATCAAATCATCCATCAGGACCTCAATGTCCCCTATGTTGCCGATTTGGCCAGAACCAGATACCAATCCTTCCATGATAAACTTCCCAACCACCCAAACCAACTCGTTTCTAACCTGGCTTCTCCTTCACTACCTAATAATCCTCCTAGACGTCTGAAAAGAAGATGACCTCAAGATCTCCTTTAGAAATGTTTTTGGAGTTCCACATGTTTTTATCATGTCATAATATCACTTACAGCAAATTTACTTGATGTGTACATATGTATACAGTTGTAAATATCAATAAATAAATTATTAAAAAAAAAAAAAGTTTTGATTTATGCTTCATTTCAAAAACAGTAGTCGTAACTTTTTCCTCTATAAGTAAAATAAAATATTACACGGTGATCACTAAAACCTTTTTTTATATAATAGAAGGAAATAATTCTTAAAAATAAAAATCTTTAGATATGAATATCTTCAAAACAAACCGTTATACCTTCATATGGATTTTTTCTTGTTTCAAGATCCTTAATTAACATTTTCAATTAGGACACTTAACTTTGAAACACCCTGTATATAAATATATAAATATGCAGTGGTGTCAGTATTGATGACTGACATATTTATCAAGTTGACTAGAAACTAATGACACCCATATTATATAATAAAAACAAGTGCTACGGATTGCGATCTCATTGGCTGGCGAGGGCAGAACGAAGGCCAGATAACTAATAGGCGGAGCTCCCCCCCCCCACTACCTAGGGATAGCCCCTTCACGCATGGCTCAATCCAATACATCAAGTCTAATTGTAACGTCAAACATTATGGCTTAATCAGTAAGCTAAAGAGCTCATAAAATACAGAGAACTAGAGAGCTTATAAAAATGGCCTAATCTCGTATATTTTCATCAACTAAATGTCGCCACTTTGGCAAGGATAGGAGTGGTATTCCCAACCCCTCCTTTAATAACTTGAAAACCCATAAATTTGAGACATATAAAAACCAACTTCAGACTGCCAAAAGTAGGACTCGATTTGTAGTTCATTAAAAGTACTATTAGGTAGTTTACAATAATTATTTTTCTGAGAATAGATGAAAATATTATAATAGTTAACAAAATAAATTCACAAAATATTTTTTTTCTATTTTGCATGAAAAAAAAATCTATTTCGAGAATCACTAAACACTTGCAGACCCGTCAATGCTTCCCAATTGCTAGATTTTAGGATGTAGATAGATTAATTGAATACAATTCAAAGTGTGATATAAATTCTAATAATTTGCACATTAAATTATTAGTTGAATAAATAACTAAATTATAGCTATCTAGTTTATAACAGTATTTTTTTAAATGAAAAGGCCTTGAAGCCACGCGCATATATTCTATATATTCATGCATATATTCTAATGCTTTCTCCCCATCCACTTCCCCTTTTCCCATATGTGCTTCATGAGCTCTGCGTGTCTACGTTCTCTCCTCAGACAACGCAAGATTCTTTCTGGAGGGCTTCTTTCCCACAAGAACGTTCACTCCCCTGAGCGTCCTTCTGTACTCATCTCTGACTAAACAATCTCGGCCCGTCAGCCCCACTTGTTCCATATCATCCCTAACTTGCTTGAAATATCCTGTTGAATATTTTTATGGCAGTGGATTCGTTGAAAAATTCAATGGTTTAGTCTTACAGATTTCATCCTCATCATGTGTCCGTAAAACCTCAGCCTTCCAACCCTAATCTCAGTCTCTAGATCTGTTGTTTCCTTATAGATTTCTTGATTCGACCTCAACATGTATCCTTCAGGCGTTCTCTTAGGCCCGTAGATCCTTCTGAGAGTTCGTCTTTCTATATTCAGAAGCCGCTCTAGGCTGGGAATGAGGTTTCCGTTCCATAGAGTATCGTGTCATCTTGATGACCGTGTTATAATGCCGTATCCTAGCTCTAATAGATAAGTTCTCCTTGTTATAAAAATTACTGGTGGCAAAGTTTAATTTCTCTATTTTGACGACCCTTTCCTTAAGCCCTTCTCTCTCCAACCCATCGCTGCATATGATTTCTCCAAGATCCTCAAATCTCTGAGTCACTTTAGTTGTTTCGTGTTTGGTTTCAACCGTTTTCTTCTTAAAACCCGTGTCCGTTGTCATTAGTTTCGTTTTCTCAAAAGATTTTTGTGAGCCTGTTTTCCTAGAGGGTGTTTATTTGGGCAATCGCTTCTTCTTCTGTTTCCGCAAAAAGGGCAAGGTCGTCCACGTATGCGAGGCATTTAATTTTGACATTGTTGTAATTAGTCCCAAGGGTTGCACCTGAATTGCTGATTTTCCGTAGCTCCTTTATGATCTGGTCCAGTACCATTTTAAACAGCACTGAAAACAACCCGTCTCCCTGTCTGAGTCTTGTGTTGATCTGAAATGGTTCGCTGATGCTTCCTTGGAATTTCACTTTAGATTCAGTCTCTGTCATTTATTTAAAACGGTATATGATGTTAGATAATAAAAATATATGGTAAGCAAATAGAAACAACTTTAACACGACTCAACCAATCTAAATTTCATCCAAAAACCTATAAGCTTTATTAAAAACATTATTTTTATCGATAACGAATCTTAGGTACTTAAAGAAATTATGTTCACTATAATTATTCAGTTTACGCAGTACTGTTCTAAGGGAATTTAACCATATCCTAATTATTAACCTAACTGATATTAAAAAGTTTAAAGTATAAATTGACTCAGATGTTTCCGGAGTTTTAAAATTTAATTTAATTTAAATTTAAGATAGTTTGCAAATCAGATCAAAATATAAAGTCATTTTTTAGATATTTGTAATTAGTGCAGCCAAATTAAAGTGCATTCGTTTGTTTTGTTTTTTTATATTTCCTAATATATGAAAAAAAAACCTTTAGAAGGTTTAAAAATAGTCTGTAATGAATTGGAAGACAAGGAGTTTCCTACAACCGGTACCTACTCCTTCGTTTTTTTTTTCTTTCTTAATGTTCTAAGAACTAAGAAGGAGAACTGAAGACGAAAGTGGTAAATAGGTCTGGAGGATCTGATAGGCCGTCCGTCACCAACCCCTAGGCTGGATCCGAGGCCTACCTGCCCCGACAGGTACATCATGGGTTGCCCGCATCCCACCGACTGGAATCTTCCTTTCAGGAATGTCTTCTAAATTATATAGATAGTATCACTATAGGAATTAATATATATCAAGGGATTGTGCATCAGAACCATTATCCAGATTAAATCAAATAACTGATCGTAAATAGAATTCGAATATCAAACACATGTGATCCCTTTTTCATTTGATGAAGAATTCAAAAACAAATTTCCTTTTTTTAAAAAAAAAAACCAATTCACGTTCGTTTTTAGCTTCCTCAAAAAACCCTATATACAATTCTTTAAAAAATACAAAAAATATTTTACTTGGTCGGTTCATTTAGCAGAAACCAATATATAACCAATATAACAATTCAGACCGATATTGCGAAATAAGCAATGTAAAATTTTTGTAATAAATGAAATATGGTTCCGATGCGGTCAAATAAAACTCAAATAGTAATAACTATTCTAATTGAGCCAACGTTATTTATTATAAGCAATAATATACA
>NW_027110622.1:1428126-1440162 GCF_000696795.3 Halyomorpha halys
TAAAGAATTTTATTACTTTTTAGTACAATTTACCATGTAATATTGAAAATGCAATATAATAAAATATAAAATAAGAATCATTTAATATGGAATAAAGTCTCTTTAGAATAACAAAAAAAATCATATATGGCCAATAGATTTATAGAATAAAAATATAATACAATTTTCAACATAGCTAATAAAAATTAAGGAAGAATTCTTTGGAAAAAATATAAAATTTTCGATGAATTGGTGATTTCATTCACAAACAATTGATAGAAAATTCTATTTTTATGTCCTTAACGTGTATTTTAATGTACTTGAATGAAATAAAAATAATTCTGAGGAGTTGCCAGACAGAAAAACAAAAAGAAGAAGGGAAATGTTTTTACCTCTTGATCTAGAAGTCAAATGGTTTTTTGTTTGTTTTTTTTACGGTAGAGGCCATATAGATCTTTAGCATGCTTACTCCATCTTTATCTTTCACACTATTGTTTCAGATTTTCCGCACGTACCACTGTGGTTTGTTTGTCTATTCATCTAATTCATTCATGAAATAGCCGAGCATTCATGAATGACTTTGAGCAACTCACGTCTTTCCAGCCGAGAAGAAAAAAAGGCAGTTATCTCACCCAAATTTTTGATTACTGTAATGAAAACTATGTATAATTACTAGTCAAAATTGATGAGTCTGCCAAGTATAGGTAGGGGGAATAAAAAATGGTGACTTTTTCAAAACTTTAAAAACACATTAATTTTTCATTCGGAGCTCTATATCTTCTAAACTACCAACAACACTAGAAAATCTAAAAGAATATTATTTAAAGAAGCGTAAATTTGCTGAAATATTAGCCCTAATAGAGCTATTTACGCCCAATAGTTCTCGAGGTATAGCTTTTTAAAGAGCATAATTTCTTAAAAATCTACTGAAAGATTAGTAGTAGTTACAACATTTTTATGAAATGTTGCTTTTTAAAAAGCTATATCTCAAAAACTATTTAACGTAAATAACTCTATTAGAGCTCATATATTAGCAAATTTACTCTTCTTTAAATAACGCTCTCTTAGATGTTGTTCCTACTTTTTAAGATAAAGAGCTCCGAATGAAAAATTAGTTTTTTTTATCGCTTTGAAACAGCCACCATTCTTTATTCCCCCAATCTATACTTGGCAGACTCATCAATTTTGACTATTAATTATACCTAGCTTTCCTTAAAGTAATCAAAAATTGGGGTGAGATAACTGCCTTTTTTCTCCTCTTGGGCTCTTGTATTATTATGTAATACTTTTCTTGTAGATCATTGATACATTTCAATTTGCTATTCCAAGTTTTTTTTTCGATTCTTACACATTTTCGTATTTAATCTAGCACTAGATTACGTAATTGAAAATGTGATTCGGTGTAAAAATACCGAAAATGGGTTAACTTTGGGTGGTAAAATACAGGTGGTGCTTTGGTATTATGAGCTGAGGACAAGGAAACTATAGAACTAAATACAAGATGTTGATAAACTTCAGTAAGAATATATAGTAAGATAAAGTAATAGGATTGTCCAAGATCTCAAATTCCTGTTTTCGACGTAATATAAGTTTTGATGTCTCCTTAATGCTAAAAACCTAGTTTCGCAAAATTATTTGAGTGTGAACATCCTAGCTTAAAAATGAAAAGTTGTACAAAACGAAAATTGCATATTAAAAGTGGAAACGTGCCTTGGATGTTACAGGAACTTTTTCTGTTTCTAAATCGACCTACAGTGCCACTTTATAGAATCGATTTGCCACATTTTTTCGATTTTCTTCAAAATGGCTCTAATGATTTCGGTGAATCTATGGATAATTAAGTAGACTTTAATTGCAGATAGTTCTTATCCTAATTGAAGTATTCTGAGATGGCTTAAATGTCGAATTTCAGTTCTCAAAATACACATTGACAAATACAAAGTATAAAAGATTTTTATAAATAACTAAACTTGAAATAAAAGAAAAATAGAGATTGAAACGGGAAAAGCAGACTACCCAATGTTACCTTAATACACTATGGCTTCGTAAACTTTTGTTGTATTAGCAGGAAAAATATTATATTCGTTATTTCCACCTCGAGAAACATTCTCATTTTTATAGTAACAGAAAAATGTTTTGTTCATAACTTTCATCTTTTCCGGTCTAAAGATTTTTTTTGTTCTCAAAATCACAAAAATAAATATTTATAAACTCCAATTCCAATCCACCAATCAATCGAATGAAGGAAATAGGTTAGTGAAAAGTGCGAGATTATGAAAATGAAAATGTAATGAAATGAAAAAAAAAAATTATTATTCAGGGACTAGGTCCCTTTAGAACAATTACAAAGGCAATTTTAATTTTATAATAACATTTATTGGCCATTATATACAGAGAGAAAAAAATAGATTAATTAAAAAACTAACTGATAAAGTAAAGAGTTAATTAAAATTGAGATGAAATTACTGACTTTTTTTCCAACTCGCTCTTCTGCAAAACCTGCACACAATAGGTAAGTTAAACAGACACTGTTATCTATAATCCAAAGAGGTTGCCAGTGCACTAGATAGGAATTACCTCTGCTAACAAAAACAGAAATTTAATAGTGCATGATTTAAGGTGGTAAGAAGTAAAATAAAGGTAATTAAAGAGAGGAGATTTAATAAGTATACATTTATCAAATTAAGATAATGGGACAAAAGTGGCCTGAACAACGCCCGTACAAACACTAAATCACTAGATCAGTCTTAGCGCAATTCTCCCACCTACGTTTTGGTCTATTCCTCTGACGTTAACCCGCCGGATCAGTTTTTATTAATTTTTTAGGAATACGCTGGTCACTAAACCCAGCATAATTACACGCCCATCCTATTCGTCGCAATGCTATAACTTGAATTATATTTACCGGATACAGTTTTCTAAATTCTGCGTTGTGCAATTTTCTAAATTCTCCGGTCAATTAATACTTTTTCGGTCCGGATATTTTACGTAAATCTTTATTTTCAAAAAACTTTAAGGCGTTGTTCTTCCCTTAGTTCAAGATGCTTCGTATCGCATCCGTAAATGACTCTAAGAAGAATAATACACCTCCATCAGTCAAAAGCTGAATAATACAAAGTATTATATTAAAAATTAATACAATCACTTTTAGAAAATTATTTAAAAAGTTTTATTGACGGGGTATCTCATATAGGTTAGTCAATTTTTGCTGATGGATTTTCAACACCGGTTTGTAAGGGAGATTTAATTTTTGAATTAAACTGCATAATGTTTAGATTTATATATTGAATTTGCAAAAAAACAAAACATTATTTATAAGACGTGGATGTATTGACTTTTAAAAGAATGCCCTCCAATTATTCTAAAACAAATTGACTTAATAAGTTACCTGGCCTCGAGAAAATATGAGCTAAGTAATCAAATCAAGAAAAATACTCTCAGATACGATATGTCTAAAGAAATAAAAAAAATACAGAATTTATTGTTGCCGACTGCAATCTGCCCTTTCTACAATGTTAAATTGATATCAACCCGAGCATTCCAGTGAAATGTCCACTCTATAAGGCCGCATCAAACTGGTTGAATACTTGGTTGAGAGATGAGCGGCATACCTGAGTATGTTTGCCACAGGAATGTCAACACGATACAATGTATTTTCAATCAGTTTAATCCTTTTGCAAAAAGCATCAATGATGTATATACCAGCATCAGATTTTCTTAGTTTCTAGACAATTGACTAAAAACTAAGATAAAACAGTATTTGGAGATCATAATCTCATATAATCGATAGCATTAATAAGAAGATAAAATATCAGGAAGTGATCAATTTTGGACATTATTCACCAATAAAACAATCTTTTCCTAGCTGTCAACATTCATAACACGGCGCATGCTTTTAGCAGATGTGGCACTATTTATAAAGTAAGAAATTAATATTCACTTCAGTAGTTGTCCTGACGATTGCCATCTTTACCCTGTGATACATAATACTTCATAAACCTGATGTACCCTAATAAATTGACTTTTAAAAAGTAATTTATAATTAGGTTATCAATTTTTCTTAATGTTTGTTACACATTTAATGTAATTAAATATCAAATACATTTTTGTCCTTAACGCTAATGTAGTTGTAAATTATAATAAAAAATTGTTCAGGAAATAATTTGAATTTCTACATAAATTAAGTTTGGTCCCAGCTCTAACCTGGAAGACCCTTAATTTCATAGGATCTCCACTTTGATAAAGCTGTAGTCCTTAATCAGAGCCTAAGATGAGAAAAAGGTCAATTATTTCAACCCAATTTTTTATTACTTTAATGAAAACTATGTATAGTTAGTAGTTGAAATTGATGAGCTCGTCTTGCCCCACAGTATTTTTTAATAATACCTCACTTATTCTTGTTGAACAGATCCTTTACTTAGGACTACATCTTGACAAACGATTAACCTGGAATCCTCACACAAGACTGAAAAGACAGGTACTGCACGTCGATTTCGACTATTACAGCACTTACTAGATACTACAAACGGTATAAACTTCCAACACTCCTTACTCCTTACTACTTATTTTGTCACAACCAAATCATACATAAAGACCTTAATGTTCCCTATGTAACCGATCTAGCCCGAACCAGATATCACTCATTCCATTATAAAATCCCTAACCACTCAAACCCCCTAGTTTCTAACCTTGTATCCTCTTCCATTCCTGACAATCCTCCGAGGCGCCTGAAAAGAAGATGACTACGAGACCAGCTAATGTAAAATGTCATTAGAGTGCTACCAATGGGTAGTTGCTCTACACGCCTGTAGCCCTCCATTTTAACTAAGATCATATTTACTAAATGTAAAAAAAAGTCAGTTATTTCAAACCAATTTTTTATTACTTTAATGAAAACTATGTATAGTTACTAGTTAAAATTCATGAGCTCGTCTTGCCCCACAGTATCTTTTAATAATATCCCACTTATTCTTGTTGAACAGATCCTTTACTTTTATAATATTCACATATAAATATAAATTTGGCAAATAAAAATTTGTCTTTACAACTATAAATCAATTTATTTTGAAAATTTCATTAACTATTATTCCTACGAAGATAAACATCATAAAATACTATACAGCTCATTAAACTAGCTTTAAAAAGCTATATCTCGAAAACTATTTAACGTAAATAACTCCTTTAGGGCTCATATTTTAGCAAACTTGCTCTTCTTTAAATGACGTTCTCATAGGTTTTCTTGTGTTGTTCCTAATTTTTGAGATATAGAGCTCCTAATAAAAAATTAATGTGTTTTTAAGGTTTTGAAACAGCCGCCATTTTTTCCCCTTACCTATACTTGGCAGACTCATGAATTTTGACTAGTAATTAATTATAGATTGTTTTCATTAAAGTAATCAAAAATTGGGGTGAGATAACTCCTGTTTTTCTCCTCTTGGGCTCTTGTACTAGAAGATAAGATGGTCGTAGGCTGTATCAACATCAATTATGATGTTTGGGTCCTTCTGGGAACTCGAAACTGGAGACTGGACGGGCTGTCTCGCCAATTATGAATGAATGAATGAATAGATATTACATAGGTTCAATCTTTAAACATCAACAATTTAAATACTTTAAATAAGTAAAATAAAGAATAATATGTAAATGACATAATTACATCTTTCCGATAAATTATTCTCAACCCTCCCAAAAAAAAAAATAAATAAAAAATAAAAAGAAACCTATGTGTGAATAGTAGCCCATAGTAATAAAAAATAATCTCATATTTTTCACCACTAATTTGGCAGCTCCTCGCGTTATCTTCCTAATGACACCACTTTCAGGCTTCTCTGCAGACTCAATTCATCAGTCATCAAGGACTCGTTCCACCTCAAAATCTTCTATAGTTCAAGAAAAAACTGATTAAAGCATTATTATTATGTTCTTCGTTATGGTAACTTCTTAAGAAAACGGTACCTAGAACTATGAAATCTGAAGTGAAAATTTATTTCTAGGGATGGGGGGTTTGTTAAAAAAAAATAAAATTGTGATATCACCTTAAGTTATTTGATAATAAAAGAAAGAACGAGATAATGTATCCAGGTTATATAATACTGACGCCAGAAACCGCTTTAGAACGTGATAAAAGTCTTAGAATGTGTAGTGAATAGATAAATATCCAAAATAATAATATAAAATTAACCGACAATACCCAACGGGTCTATTAAGATGAAAACATGAAAGAAGTTTAACTAATAGAGAGAATGCTTAATTTAGCCATGCTGCCCAAATACATTGGGTTGCTACAATACACATCAGGGGTATTCATGATGTTGTGTTAAATGTTAAATGTTTTACCATGTTAAATGTTTTACCATGTTAAATGTTATAACTATAAGATTGTGAGCAGCCCTATTTGAAGTCATGTTAAACGTTAAATGCATAAGAGCCCCTAGCGGATTTTCTCAGCAACTTTATGTTTATAACCTTCCTTCCAGACCCTCATGTTATTGTTTACTTCAGTTTTGATTTAAGTAATTAATTACAACATGCCTGAGTGAGTGAAAAGTGGAATTTGTGTGAAAGTTTAGCTTATGAAATGAAATGAAAAAATAACTTTATTCTGGGACATATGTCCCCTAAGAATAATTACATGGTTCATATAGTGAGATTTTTATCTGGCGACCGTTTACAAATTTTCAGATAGTAGAATGAAATTACATTGTTTTTTTTACTGTTTTTTTTTCTCAAATGTATCATTAAAATTATCCATTCTGGTTTAATAACAGGGATATGAATACCACAAACACACGAAAGAACTGAGCTGTCACAACAAAAATGGCGGCGATCTCATCTGGTCTATTGTGTGACGTCATTCTCCATTTAACAGACCAAGTAACAGACTCTCAGCCATGTTAAATGTTATTTCGTTTTACCACGGTAAAAAAAGGCAATTTTTTTCGATTTAACATGAGTTTTTCCATTTAACACGCTTTAACATGTTAAACCAAAGATCATGAATACCCCTATCATAGCAATCAATCCATGATCGGACATGTATACAATACATATATTCACATGTTATAACAATTTTTTTTTTTAATATCTTTATTGAAATTGGCAACTGTATATTACTTGATACATTCATTAAATTTGATCGTAGTTAAAATGGAGTGTTACAGGCATGTAGAGAAACTACCCAATGGTAGCACTCTAAAAACATTTTTACAATATAAGGTCTCGAGGCCATCTTCTTTTCAGGTGCCTCGGAGGATTGCCAGGAATGGAAGAGGATGCAAGGTTAGAAACTAGGGGATTTGAGTGGTTAGGGAGTTTATAATTTAAGGAATGATATCGGGTTCGGGCTAGATCGGTTACATAGGGAACATTAAGGTCTTTATTTATGATTTTATTTGTGACAAAGTAAGGAGGATTTTACGAAGGATTTAGGATAGTAAGGATTTAATACGAAAGGAATTCAAAGGTTTAGTGGAGCTCTAAAGCTCAACTCCATATGTCCAGATTGGCCTTATTACAGTCATGTAGATCAGTCTTTTGTAATGTGTTGGAAGTTTGAACCGTTTGTCTAGTAAGTGTTGTAATAGTCGAAATCGACGAGCAGTTTCCTCTCTTTTCAGTCTTGTATGAAGATTCCTGGTTAATCGTCAGTCCAAATGTAGTCCAAGGTAGCGGATCTGTTCGACAGAGGTAAGAGTAACATTATTAAATGAAGCTGTATGACAGTAGGAGTTGAGCTTTGGGGCTCCGCTAAGCCTTCGAATTCCTCTCGTATTCAATCCTTACAACCCAAAATCCTTTGTAAAATCCTCAATGCTCCTTGCTTTGTCACAAATAAAATCATACATAAAGACCGTAATGCTCCCTATGTGACCGATCTAGCCCGAACCAGATATCATTCCTTCCATTACAGAATAAATAATATTCAAAAACCTTAAGGCGCTTTCCTTAAAGGATAATATTCTAACTTTTAAGTTTTTAGATAAAAGGTGAGAGTAAAGTAATTTCATACTGAAATATAACAAGCATTAGCTTTTATTTCCTCGTCAATTTCATTTTTCCTAGATACCAAAAAAGCTGAATATTTAAACCTCTCTATCTCTCCAATTGTATTTCCTCCTATATCTATATCACTGAGATTGCCCCCGTTTTTATTGCTAACCATATATTTTGTTTTATCCTTATTTATTTCGATACGTAGTTCCTAACTATATTTTATCAACACTTTATTTAGTTTTATAGTTTCCTTATTCTCACTCTAGTTGAACACTTTTCGGTAATCACATTTTTCATAACATATTCTAGTGCTAGATTAAATAACATAGGTGATAGAGAATCATCTTGTTTTAAACCCGACAGAATCTCAAACCTCTCAGAATAATGATTACCGATTCGAACTTTATTAAATTTTTCAATCATGCATATTCGTACTAGATTAACTAACTTCTTTGTTACCTGTTCAATCAAAATATTATAGAGCTTCTGGCGGTCAATAGAATCGTAAGCCTTTTTGAAATCTATATAAAGCTGATGAATAACCCTGTGGTTTATCAACTTTTGCTGTGATATTAGGCGCAATGAAAAAAATTGATCAATAGTTGAACGATTTCACCTAAAACCTGTTTTGTAATCATTGATATCTATAGCGTATTTCCTAATTCGACTAGTTAAACTTAACGTAAATATTTTATAATATATAGGAAGGAGTGAGATTATTACTGTTCTAATAATATTTTAAATTAATTTTGTGATTCTTATCTTTCCAAGTTTTTATATTTTAATGTTTATGCATTAACATCCCAATCGTTGCAGATTTGATCCAAAACAGATATGCGTCTTTTCATTCCAAACTCCTTAACCATCCTAACCCATTAATTCTTAATCTTTCATCCTTAACAATCCCTGATAATCCTCCGAGGCGTCTGAAAAGAAGATGGCCACGGGACCTTCTAATTTAAATTAATGTTTGAAGTACCACCAATGGGTGGTTCCTTCCCAAGATTTTCAAGTGTATATGAAACATACTACATATTTACCCATTGTATTATTTTGTACAGTTGTAAATTACATTAAATAAATAATTTAAAAAAAATATATATATATTTTCTTGAGTTTTTGATTTCTTTTGTATGCTGGAACTCCGTTATTATATTTGTACTTTTGACCTTTTTTTATAATAAATAAAAATATATACTATCAATATTTAATGATATATGTTTTGATGATATTGGAATAATATCGTGCTCACGAATTCCTGTTACAATTCCTGTTAGCGTTCTATTCACAGCGCCTTAGGGCTCGCCGACCCAAGCCCACGCTTTGGGCGCTGGTCTGGAGGAGTACCCGTCACTGGTTAGGTATTATAAAAAACCATGAAGTGTAAGATATAGAATAATTTGGCCTCTTGAGAAATTGGCTGACTTGGAAATATATTATATAAAATAAAATTCAAATATGAAGTAACATACAGTTTAAGAAATAAATTTAAATGTGAATTTAAAATAAATTGTATTTTATTTATTTATTATAGGAAGATAGTCCGGGTGGTGATAATAGTAAAATTAAAATAGTAAAAGAAAACTATTTATTGTTAACCAATGTTTCGCCCCAATATTTCGCAAAAATATTTAAATTAGGTAAACAATAAATGGTAATATACATAATAGAGGGAGAGAAGAGATATTTACAAAATTAAAAAAAAAACTCATAGATAGAAAAACACAGGAGAAATAAAGTATAAAATAATGGGATACAATATGTGTAAGACATTAAGAAAGACAATATACCCAAATGAGTGGGGATACAGAGAAGTGTAAAATATAAAGGAAAATTAATAATAAAGTAATTAATATAAGTACACTTAAGAAGATAACACATGAATATAAATTAAAAGATAAGATACATGAATGAATATAAATGAAACAGCAAGGATAGTAAATATAAAAATAATTAAATAAATGATGAGAATTTAGAGAAACAAGAATAAAGGATTTGACAATAAAGGAAAGTGGGGCTTCTGAAATGCAGAACAAAGTGAAAAGAAGTATTATGGGGGTTTTTATTATGTTCAAAATGTGTCGATATGTAAGGGAGATGCAGCCTTTATCAACTTTATGATGGACGGAATTCTCAGTTAAATTTATGTAAATGGACTCCGAGATGACACGTTTGGTGTGGTTGGGAACAGTGGCAAGAATGGAAAGATTGTCGAAATTAAAACTATGATTCAGGTTTAATGCGTGTTCTGATAATTTAGATGCAAGTGAATTACAGGAGTTGATGGAAGTTTTGTGCTGGGAAATGCGGTTCTTAAGTTGGTTTTTAGTTTCGCCGATATAGAAGGAATAGCAGCATGGGGTTGAACTAGAATAAACTTTGTTTCACTCCTAAAAAAAAACCTAATACCACACTTTCGTAGGACAATAAGTTTAACAAACAGTTTCTATTTAGTTCATTATCGTATGTATTGGTTTATTTTATGTTACCAAATCATTATAATAAAGTATACGTAAATGTTAAATTTTAACTAATTACAATAAATCATAACAAACTATATATTCTGTTTATTAAATCTAACAAGCTAGTATAATCAAACTTTTTTGACCTTTGGGCATTTATAAATATTAAAATAAGAATAGATAATATAAAGTAAAAAATTATTAGAATTTAAATATTAATGTTGTATAATGTAATATTTTATGAATAATATTTTTTAATATACAATACAAAAATCTATCTCTGGTCCAACAAGCCAGAAAAAAAACATGAAAAAACTCACTATTAATACCTAGGTAGAAGAAGCTAGAACTTGAAGATAAAAAGTGATAGGGTTACGAATGCTGTCAGAGATGATCTAGGGGCCGTTCAATCTCTCAAATTATGTTCTCTATCTTCTACCCTAAGTAATAGGCAGAACATTTATCATCTTTTCGGAAGCAAGACCAAATCTAACCTTTAGTTTAAAAACATATATTTTTACTTTTACATTTATAAAACTCACGAGCAGGAACAAAATTTAAAATTTAGTTTATTTTTTACATGTCGCAGCTTAAATTAGACTTTTAAAGGTGCTGCATAAATTTCAGTAATAACAACTACTTTGATAAGTATTTTTAACTGGTTAATCATTTCTCAAATTGACTATTGTTGTTCGATTTGGTACTCAGTGACGAAAATAATCTGAGGATTGTATATTGTGCTCCATTCATTTCTATTTTTTTCATAAGCTCACCTCAAATTGCAATTACATGGTTGGGCAATAAACGTTTAAGTAAATTAACACTAAAGAATCGTGACAGTAGCTGAACTACCGCAACGTGTACTGTCGCCCATCAAACAATAATTACCGAAACAGTAGTGTGTTGCTATATGTAAGTCACCTATCCGGTGCGACTGTATTTTCACGATACCACTTGAAGTGGCTTTATCCTTTCTTCCGCCGTAAGTATTTCCTGGCATCCTTCATCTTCCAAGTCATCCAATCCCGCCGTCCTTCATACATATCCGAGCTCCTTCAATTCAAATCGTCTATTCGTTCCCGCAATACCCGTTCTCGGTCTTCAGTTTTATACACATCTTCGATTATCCGAGCCTCAAACTTATGGAACTCCATCCCTTCAAACAACCGTCGCTCCAATACCCTCTCTACATTTAAATCCCGCCTGTTCAATAATTTCTTATCCATTCAGACTCCATAAAATTGTAAATCAATATAATTATAAATATTTATATAAACTATTATATCATTCTTAATTATTTTTACATCGTTCTCTTTTCTCTCTTTTTTTTTTATTCAATTTTTTTTTCTTTTTGTTCAACTGATTAAAGTGAGAAAATAACTTATAATTATTTTTTATAATGATTATTTATATTTCTTTGTATTTTTGTTTAAGTATTTCTGAGGCTCCTCAGTCCTCATCTGTCGATTTCTCTGTCTTATTCTAAAGGGACTCGTCCAAGAATAAATAAAGCGTTGTTGTTGTTGTTGTTGTTGTTGTTGTTGTTGTTGTTGTTGTTGTTGTTGTTGTTGTTGTTGTTGTTGTTGTTGTTGTTGTTGTTGTT
>NW_027110622.1:1440212-1446143 GCF_000696795.3 Halyomorpha halys
GTTGTTGTTGTTGTTGTTGTTGTTGTTGTTGTTGTTGTTGTTGTTGTTGTTGTTGTTGTTGTTGTTGTTGTTGTTGTTGTTGTTGTTGTTATTATTATTATTGTTATGACACTAAATTTTTCATGAGAGTAACTTCATTGCCACTACTTTTACTACCAGTGTAGCAGTACATGATGGCCAATATAATACAGTTCGCACCATGGTGGTGACCAGGGTTGGGTATTAGCTAGCTAATGTTTACTTAACTAAGGTACAAACTAGTAGCTAAATAGTTGTCAGAATTAGTTCAGCTAAAAAATTGGAAATAATTTAGTTATTGAATGTTCGCTACCGCTAATCTTACAACTAAATTAGCTCTTAGTTGAAATGGACGACCAAAAACAATTTTAGCTATAGATACATGACAACAAATTAAGCTAAAACTAATTAAGATTATCTTTAGATGTTTAAAAAACGGATAAATAATTCTTTAACCCTATTAGTGGTTACCCATTTCTAACCTTTTGGTCTCCCTTAATACGTTTCCAAAATTGCTGAAAAAAATCGATTTTATGTTCGCGCGTGTTGAAGAAACATTCCAGCTTCCAGAACCTCTCAGCTGTCATCTGGAGAGATTAGATATAGACATTTACCCACATTTGCTCAAGGCACATTCATCGACAGTTTTCTTTTGTTCTTTATTGTAAAATTAGTTTAAGTGTTTGTAAAGTATTATTAATATTAATTATTAATGCATAAAACGAATTAGTTTTACAATTCTTTCTTTTGTTTATATATGTATTCATAATACTTTCTTTCTTTATAATATATACAATTTATTTGTTAAATATAGACTTCAAACATTTTTATGTAATTAATCTTTCCAACCCAAAAATAATTTTCCCAGCGCATATTCTACCTGGCAAGAGGAAAGTCTTTCACTGAGGCTCTCAGTTCATGTAACAGCACGCCTGCGATTTATTGCAACTTTTTAGGAGTTCTAATATATTGGGCTTTCTTAATATGTTTTCGGAGATTGCTGAAAATGAAAATTAAATCGATTTTATGGTCGCGCGGCGCTTGAGAATCCATTTATTTTTAGTATGTGGAATTGGAATATATTAATGATTTAATTAATTGTTTATTATGTCTATTTAGTTCATAGCGGTAAATAACATTATGTAATAAAAATATATAACAAATTTTAACACAACCCAACCAATTCAAACGAAGCTTGTGAGCGGCTTAGTACTCTATAAACTGCACCAAAGTTGCACCCCTGATCAAATTAAACATATTTTAGAACTGAAAATACAAAATTTAAACATTGGAAACGGTTTTCGTTATTTGAAACTTTTCACCCTCATAAGGTTATTTTTAATATTAAATTAAATTTAAATTCGGTTATGTAGATTAGAAGAGTAGACACTCAGCTCCCAACGGTTGTAATCACGTAGAAATTGGATGAAATTCAAAGGAGTTATGATCGATTATATGAACAGTGGTCACTGGTAGAAAAAGAAAATCCTCCAAGTAAATCAAGATGAAAAATTTATAATTTTTTTATTTCTTTGAAAAACGGTATTTAAGGGTTTCAGAATACGCTAAAAAACGAATATGATTTGCTTTTCCCTAAAAAAAAAGTTTGTTGAACTACTTTACTTCAAGCCTCATTATGTTTTAATAATTTTTAGGAATCACTATTTATTAGAATCTGTAATATTTTTACTACTTTGTCTTTAGAAATAAATAAATCGATTAACAAATATAACAACCATGAAGAAAATGTATACTTTCTAAACTACGCACCGAAAATGCTCTATTTATAGCACAAATCATAATAGCCTATAAACTTCCCAGGAAAATCTTGAATATTTATCAAAAAAGCCCAATAGAATAGGATGAACGATATGGCAGAGTATAAAGTACGAACAAACAAATATTCAGTTTTATATACATTTTTTAAATTCAAAAAAATTAGTTATTACTTTATTTATTTATAGACATTACAATCTACCAAACTGTTGTGAGTAATAGGCAATAGTGATGAAAAAAGATAAAATAAAATAAGAATGAAAAATAACTTAAAAAAATACATAAAAATAAATAAAATCTCTCTTAAAATATATAAACAGGATAAAGAAAATGAACATAATCAAACTATGTGCATGAAAAAAATATATAATAATAATAAAAATAAAACATTTACACTCTTATATGCAATATTTACACAATCAACCTGAGGATCCCTGAGCCCACTCTATCCCCCACGTGTGAGGAGTAGAGCAGAGCTCAAAAGATCCCAGCGCATCCCTCTCGCCGCATCACTGGTAATGAGCCAGTGGAGGCTGAGCAGGTGGGCTAAAGCACAAACATTCAACGTCAAACTAAAAATTATTTAAAGATTTTTTTTTTATTTAAACCTGTTCAATATCAAGATTTTATCCAGCAATCTTTTTAAACAAAAATTATATTTATTGAATATATTACTTTTGTTTTAAAATTCAATTCGTAACGGTTGTCCATTAATTTTAAAACAAAATGCAGTAAATGGTATTATGAAGACTATTGAAAATAATAAAAAATGCTTTCGTACATTCCTGTTTATATTACACAGGTTATATTATGCAGCACATGACGTCAAACGGCCACAACGGTTGCCCGCAAACACAGGCTTGAGGACACCTTCAATATAGAAAAAGAAACATTTTTCCAGCCCCATTTTTTTTTTTTTTTATCCCATGTTCTTAGTAAAAAAGGAGCCAAAACTGGAGGCAGAAAGAAATTAAGGACAACTTGCATTGATTAGCTCGCTCAGAACGCAATCAAACCCTTTTTTTGAATTCAGTTCCCTTAGTTCTAAATACATACAATAGAGTAATTAATATTTTTTTTTACTCCAGTTCCACCCAATTAATAACAATAAATGTCCGAGACTGGACGCAGACATGAGGGACCACTCCTGCAAATTAGCAGGCTCAGACCGCAACGGACCTCTTTGGAATCCACCTCGATTTCAAGGCTCGTTCGGTCCTTGTTCGTTCATTAATTCCAAAAAATAATAAATGACCTGAACTTTAAAAAAAAAAAATGAACTCGGAATACAAAAGTGATCTGTACATTTTATGTGAAATGTTTAGAAAACGATATAAAACTATATTAATGACTAGATAGTTGACTATGGATAGTATGTATGAGGAGATGGTTTGGGGTGCGGTCAGTCAAGAACAAAAATAAGTTAAAACTTATTTTTTAGCGCCAACATCAAAAAGCAGCCCAGATGAAGGCTAGACATTTTGGCCGAAACGTTGGCACTATTAAATACGTTTTACTTATATGTGTGGTTCATTAATCACACCTCCAACCATCTTCTCATACAATATTAATTTTTTGTGATCAAAAATACAATTCTTTATCTTGTGTTCCCCACCAATGAAAGAAACAATGAAATACTGATATTTGTTTATTATATTTACGTTTATTATTATTATTACGGTTATATTTACGTTGTTCAGAAAAAAAACATTTGGTTCATGAAATACTATATCTCTGAAATTATTGAATCTAAAGAGCTTTACTACAGTTCACGGTATCGAGAATTTATTCTACTTTACTTTAAAGTGCAATTAAGTTTTTTAGTACCTTAAGTAGTTTTAAGGATACGGAGATCCGAATGAAAATTTATTTAGGTTTCTCTGGTAAAAATGAACATCAGGGTGTACGGAAATACAACAATATTAACTTTGTAATAACATTTACTATACTCGTCGCATTGTGTAGGAAAAAACTAACTATTTTCTGATAGAAAATAACCCAGATTTTTTCTTTTCGTAAAAGAAATCAAAAATGAATTTTTATAACTTGTGGAACAGCGTTTAGCATAATCTACCCCAACTATGTTTAGGAGAGTCATCAATTTTGACTTATATAGTTTTAATAAAATAATAAATAATTGGGGTGATGTAACTGCTTTTTTTCCCTCCTCTGGGGCTCTTGGACTATCATGGTCTATATAGTAAAAGAGCACGGTAGAAAAAATGTCAGTTACTTCACCTAAACTTTCGATTATTTTAATTAAAACTATGAATAATTAATAGTAAAAATTGATGAGTCTGTCAACTATAGTTAGAGGGAATAAAAAATAACAAAATATTTTTTTCTTTTTGGGAGTTCCATATTTTAAAAACTACCTACAACACTATAACCCCCCTTATAGAATAATTTACGTCGAACAGTTCCCGAGATAAAGTTTTTAAAAAGCAACATCTCATAAAAAATACTGGTACACCGAAAAATCAGTAGTTATACACGGAAATCTGTATCTCAGGATCAATTCGACGTACAGGTGCCATTAGCACTCATATCCAATATGCGATAAAGTAGTTTATGACCTTTATCTACGTTGGAGTACTATTTTTCATGATATTTGACAAAATACTCAGCAAGTATGTCTGCCAGCAATCAAATTTTAGTGCTAGTCAAACATAATATTATTTAGTTTATTTACTACTATAAACTTATCTTCGTAGTAGTTTTCATGAGTTTTGCAAATATAAAATTATTTCTACATGTTTAGACAAAAATTATCATAAAAACTACGAACTATTGGAATCTTGTACTAATAAGTCTCGTTGGTTCAATGGAATCGCTTATGAACGATCAAGAGAAAAAATAAAATTATTATATTAAAATGATATAAATGTGCACTAAATACAACTGTACAAGGTACAGAGAAACAAAGAAGTGCATGAATGAATAAAAATCGGTTAGTTTAACTGAAAACGATTCGAAACATGTATTACACCATTCACTGAAAGAGGTCATGAATGAATTTCACGCAAGTTGAAGAATGCAAAACAAAAATAAATAATTGGCACTCCCTATCCCACCCATTCAGCTAAGAATAATTACATAACTCAAAGATTCCATTTGATGCTTAAATTATTATTATAATTTTCAAACTCATTCATTAAATTATATATACAGTCCAATAAAGTAGAATAAAATTTCTCGCCGTATCTCATTATCCAAAATATTTTGAAATCGAATGTCGTCAACAGGTTTTAGGTTTTATAATCTTCTTATATAATACTTTTAATTACAAGCTATAAGCAAAAACCACTCTCATACTTAGACAATCGAGTTCCTGTTGTCTATTAATTAATATTATTTCGGAATTTTTAAAATTAGTTAATCTCTAATCGATTTTTCGTAACAGTCGTATAGGCTAAATATAACCGATTTAGAAAGATGACGATTAACAAGCGTACGGCCTCGGAGGCGGAACCTGCCGGATCATTAACGAATTATCTCGTTGGCAGAGAATGGAAGGTATAATTACTTCTCATTTCAGAGAACCTTTTCCTAAACGTTTGTACTTGTTTTATTTATTTTTATCTGTATACAAATATGTAAAAATGAGTTACGAACGTTCATCTGAAGGTCCGTCAACTATTTTTAATTCAGACTTGTTAAACAGTAATAATGAAGGCATAGCGAACTAGAAGGTCTAGACGCAATCCCCCTTCCCCGGCATCTACGTTTCTGTTTATGCAATATATTTATTAACATGTTAAGAATCCATTCGTTGCTAAACCCTAACACCTTACAAGCCCATCTTATTTGCCGCAATGTTATAACCTGAATTATATCTAACGGGCGTAATGTAGACGTTGTTAAAATTGATGCTTTTAGCAACGGCACCTGTTCGAATTTGGCCAGGTAGAATCGACTTATATTTCGTAGCGGTCCCATGAAATGCTATGTATTGACTATCCGGGGTGTTATTAAGGTGTTTCGTCATCTGCCCCTATACCTGGTCAGGGTATCCCTCTGGGAAGCTTTTAGCATCCTCGGATGTGGAAACATTTGTATTAAGTTTGTCACATTACCAGAGGCCCCTGAGAAAATTAGATTGGCTAACCTTTAAGTATCGAAGCAGAAAATAGGTTA
>NW_027110622.1:1446983-1449653 GCF_000696795.3 Halyomorpha halys
GATTATCCTGGCATCCCAAGTAAATCTGCTACTAGTACATAGCAGAAACGAAAGCATGACCCCTCTACCATTGTTAAAATTGGGTGATAACCTGTAGATAATCCCCGATATGTCACAAATTACCAAGAAAAAGGTCACCTCAATTCGACGTTGTGTAGCCTACTCTCCAGTAATCTCATCCTTGGTCGATCTGAATATTTTACTAAATACTTTATTTTCAAATACTTTAAGGCGCTGTTCTCCAACAGGCCATGTTTCCCATCCGTAAAGAATTGTGGGAAGGAAAGGATAATAGTTTTGTGAATTCTAACATTTAAGTTGAAAAGAAAGCCCTCGCTAAGCAATTTCAAAATTAACAAATAACAAGAATTTCCCGCCTATAACTTCGCTTTTGTTTCTTAATCAATTTCGTTGGTTATTAACAATGCATTTCACGTTTGATCTGAAGAATTAGATATGAGGAGGTGAAGAAATAGTTGAGGTTTGAAAGAAGATGGGGTTAGAGATAAACAAGGAATTCCAAAAACGAGGAGGAACGGACAAGAAAGTACTCACAAAAGAAAGTAGTTTTATATGATGGAGTATAAATATAGATGGTTGGGTTCTGGTTTTCAAGAAGTGAATAGAATAATAATATAGGATAACGGGATTCAAGATTTTCGGTGGTATAGGAAGCTGTATTATTTCTTAAGAATTGGAATATTGTTACGGTTGCCATGGTGAATTAAAACACTAGCTAGATCTGCGTAGACAAGAGGAGTTATGGTTGTCATGGTGAAAACAAAACACGAGCGTTATGTTTTAGACGAGTGGGTTTTGTATTTTGGTGAAGGCGACAGTTTTGATTTTGAACACGTATGTTCAGACGAGTGGGTTTTGGTTTAGTGAAGGTGACAGTTTGATTTTGGAACACGTTACGATTGTTCAATGTGAAGTGGTAATAGTTTAAAGGCCCTCTGTCTTTACTGTTTGAACCGGAATACCACCATATGAGAAATGCCATCTTATATGTTTTGTTTTTTCAAAATTATGGTGTTCTACCTCAATGGACGGTCATTAACACTAGAAGTGGGGATATAGTGCAGTGACGTTTCAGCATGGCCTGGATAAGAGAATAATAATGTAAATATAGTTATTAAGGTTAAGCATTTAAGTTAAGGTTAAGTCAACCTATAAGTTTTAATTGTTTTATTAATTGATAAGAATTCTTTTTTTTCCTTTTCATTCTGTGTACACATATTTCTTATTATTATTAAACTTTTGTACATATAGTTCTGCTGTTCTTTCTCTGCTTTCAACTTGTTTATTTACTTTTTTTTTTTTTGTTGTTCACGGAATATTAGGATAATTCAACAGGTGCGTAGGTAACACCCCTAGGTTTTCTGTTATCTACATGTAAAGGTTTCCGCCAGTGGTCATAATTCAACAATTGTTTATATAGTGGTATATTTTGGTTATGTTGTGGGCATAATGCTTCGGGGTTTTCGTTGTTTCCAAGAAAAAATAACGTGGCGCCTAAGGAGTAATTTATTCTTCTTTTTTCCTTTTGCGATTATATATTTTTTTTTTTATTTTCATTTAACTCACTCCCTTCTCCGCTGAGCGTGGGCAACTATAAACGATAAACAAAAATCAAAATTTGCGGTTATAATATGTATGCCTGAGATATGCATGAAATCCCAAGACAATTTTTATAAAACAAAAATAAAAAGCTTTAATTTCATTTCGTTATCATTGTCGGCAATTAATGTAAACTTAGTCAAAATAGGAGAGGAGACAAATAGCTGAGGGGTTCTTACGGCAAGGATTTGCGACTTCCATGCAACTTCGCATGTAATTTTGGAATGTAATAGATTTTCCCAATGTATCCGACATATAATTACTGCAAAACAGATCGAAGATGACTGCAAGGTTTTTAAAAAGAGCTGTGGAGTGGAATAGGAATTCTTTTTAGGGTGATAAGGAAGGGGATCTGAAATGAGTTTGGACCGATGAGGATAGCTTTAGTTTATTCCACATTCATCTTCAATTTATTTTTATTATATCATAAAATAATAATAATATACTGCTGATATACGGCTCTGAAGTCTGGGAAGCGCCATTCGTTACGAAAAGGAAAAAATTACAATATTTTCAAAATTAAGTCCTAAGAATTACAGTCGATGCTCCTTGGTTCATAATAAACAGCCAATTGCATCGGGAATTGCAAATGAAGTCGATAGAGGATTACATCAAAAAACGGTTCATGTTTTCATGAATCCATCAACATGGAAGTTTCACTCCCATTTACCGACAGTAAAATGAGAAAAGGTGACCTACAACTTGGGAAACCCAACCTCAACCCGAAGACTGAAGCCCAGGCTGCTGCAGGACGTTCGGTTATAAATTCTATATTTATCAATTCTATTATTCAAACTACTTCTATTTTATTTATTATTATTATTTCTCTCGTCGTCTTTTTTTCAAATTAAAATTTATTTTTTTTTACCATTAGAAGGCCATTGTTTGTTTTGTTAGGTCTAGGAATGTCGTTATTTCATATTATTAATTTTACTTTTCTCTTTTATCAAGAAGCATTATTTTTATATATTTATTTTATCTTATTTTCTTTTAATGATGACGCTCTATATAAGGGGTATTCATGATGTTGTGTTAAATGTTATATGTTTT
>NW_027110622.1:1450168-1458222 GCF_000696795.3 Halyomorpha halys
TTTAACACGCTTTAACATAGATCATGAATACCCCTATAGTTAGGGGTGTCTTTTGAACGAGACTATACTCCCCCCCCCCATTAATCAATTGTTAAAAAAGAAAATGTAACCGTAATATCAATCATGTAAAGAACTGGAATGAAATAAATAAATAACTAAAAAATATTTTTATTACCCTACTTATTTACGACATATCGTATTAATTTAGTCCTAAGTTTTAAGGGTCCCAGTTTTAAGGGGTTAATGTGCGGAAGAGATTGGCAAAATAAATGAAGAAAGTAATTTGTAGATTTTCAACATAAAGACAATAACGTTTGTGATGGTTAGAATCTGTTGAAGTATTAAGACTAAAGCAGTGGTTCCCAAACATTTTTCACATAGGCATTTTTGCTGGGCTAAAAAAATTGCTAAAGAAAACTTGAGACATAATTATCCTCAGGGCACTTCAATATATAGCATAATAATAAAAATACAGCTAAGTAAATACTGGAATCCACTGTTATTTATTATTTTAATGTTAATTTATTATTTTTTTTGATATTGTGCTATTGTGAAATATTACGCAATAAACTCGGAGCATCGCATTGGTTGAAAAAACACCCCAGCATCCATTATTGAAACGTCTGTCCTAAGGAACACCACGCGAATGGAATAGATAAAGAAAGTTTACAAGGATGCCCACTGTCTATGAGGGATGGGATATAAAGGAATGGAGACATCTGAAAGTGATATAGGGAAATTGGAGTACAAGGCTTAATGAACCCGAAGGTTCGATGCCGATATCACTAACCGCTTTCTGCATACATCCTTCCAGTGATGCCCATCTAAACCCAATTCTATAAATCAGTTTAAACGCAATCCTCCCATCTACATTTCGGTCTACCCCTCGGACGTTCACCCATTGGTTCAGAGTTTATTAACATTTTAGAGATCCGCTCGTTACTAAGCCCTACAACCTTACACGCCCATCGAATTATATTTACCGGATGTAGTTACCTTAATTCAGCATTGTGTAATCTTCTAAATTCTCCCGTTAATTCATCCTTTTTCAGTCCGAATATTTTGCGTAATACTTTATTTTCGAAAACCTTAAGGCGCTGTTCATCCCTTAGTGCAAGATGCCACGTCTCACATCCATACAGAACAGTGGGAAGGATAATAGTTTTGTAAATTCTAATTTTTAAGTTTTTGATAGAAGGCGCGAGCTAAGCAGTTTCGAAATTCAAAAATAAGCATTTCCCGCCTTCAACTTCGCTTTTATTTCCTCATCAATTTTGTTTTTTCTAGTTACCGTAGAACCTAAATACTTAAACTTATCTACCTATTCAAATATATTTCCTCCTACATCTATATCAACGAAATTGCTCGCGTTTCTACTACTAGCCATGTATTTTGTTTTATCCGTATTTATTTCAAGACCTAGACCTTGCTGGAGTTTATTAACGCGGTTGTATTTAGTTCTATAGTTTCTTTGTCATCTTCCAACAATACCAAATCATCTGTATACCCAAGCACCGGTATTTTACCAACCAAAGTTAAACCCTTTTCGGTCTTCATCACACTTTTAACGACGTATTCTATTGTTAGATTAAATAAAATAAGAAACCACAGAATATAATATTTTTCTTATTTTTTATAATTTATTTATATTATAGCATATAAATCACGATAATTGTCATTTGTTTCAGAAATAACTGTATATTTTGCATAAATAAATACTATAACATCAAATATTTTAATACGCTAACCCTCTAAACCGGTTTGGTGGAAAAAAGCAGACTTTACAACACTCAAATGTCATAAATAAAATGTCAATTCTCAATAACTGTCAATTCTTAATATAGTATTGTAACTGTAGTAAAATTTCGTATCTTTATTCTGTATAAGGATAGCCTTCCTAGAGCTACTATTGGTATGGAAAATTTATGATTAGAGATCGGATTTTTATGTAATGAAATCTTTTCTTGCCTAGCTTTAAATCCAACAAAATCTCAAGAAAATTCAAATCATGAAAATTTTGTAGAGATATTGAACGTATTTGTGACTCTTGGGGTTTCCTGTACAAAAATGCATTTCTGTCCATATTTTTTGTGTTTTAATTATGCTATTATAGTTTCATCAACAAATTTATCTATGGGAATTCCCACTAGTCCCAAAAAAGTCAGAAGGAAGAATGATGGGCTAAAAGTGGATTAGTAATCCAACTTAAAATAATAAAACTTAACTTAAATAAGAAATAACAACAACAAAAAGCATTAAAGGTTGCGTAACAAAACTTTTCCACTAAGAGTAAACCGTGCAATTTTGTGCATTAAAAAGACAAAACGTGCAAAATTTTGGATAGAAAATTCCCCTAAAAATGCAATTTTGTGCAATACGAAATTAGTGTTATTTGAATTTCATTTTCATGATTATAAAGTGTCCGCCGAGGTTTAGAGAAATTTGAAGCTAGTGAAAAAAACATGCAGTTACACAAAAATTCACTCCCTAATCATAAATTTTAATTATGTATTTATAGTTGACCGTTGGAATTAATAAGAGGAGAAGATGGGAGTGGTGGGGGTAAGTAAAAACTACACAAATAAACAAAAACTTATTTATTCGTGCCGACGTTTCGACCTCAATTTCAGGCCTACATCAAGGGTAAAAAAGAAAACAAAAAAGAGATAACAACCGTAACTTAGAAAACCATAAAAATAAAATTAAAATAATAATCAAACAAACTTGGAAATATAAATATTAATAGTTATATAGATTCTATAAGTATATAGAAGTAGATTGATAATAATTGAAGTAGATACTAGTCGAATGATAACAATAGAGGATGAAATATACAATAGATCATTAATATTAAAGAGATATGCATTATACAAAATAAATAAAAAGAAAAAAATTAAAAACAGAAAGTATTCAAGAAATAAACATAACGAAAGGTACGAAAGAAAATATAATGAGATACATTATATGAGATACTTATAAACACAATAAGATATATTATTAACGTTACTAAAAATCGTTTCTACTATTTCTTTCTTTGTTAGTTTCCCATTCTCCATATTTCTTTTCCATTGTTCCTTCTTATTAACTGTTTTCCATACTCTAAATTTATTTTAACTTATCTTTTTTTTCATCTATATTACTGTGCATCTTTGATCCACTGTAACATTTTTTTTCTTTCTTGCCCATTGAAATGAAGTGAAAAATAGTTTATTATTCTGGGACTAGGTCCCTTTAAAACAATTACAACGGTAATTTTAATTTTATAATAACATTTATTGGCCATAAAACAGTGTGGCCACACTTAATTGTAACTTATACAGAGAGAAAAAAATAGATTAATTAAAAAACTGAATGACTAAATAAAAAAACAAAACAATAAGTTAATTACAAAATATTTGTACTATTATAATAATGGATTAGATTGGTGAAGCAAAAGGTAGTTAAATAGGAGGGATTTAAACGAGGAAAGGGTAGGTACATGTCGTATTTTAGAGGGAATGGAGTTCCAGAGAGATGCAGCTCCAACGCAGCAGTTCGGTGTGGTAGATGTCAGATAAACGGAACCTGGTAGTACGGGATTGAACTGAGAATTTGAATTTCAGGTTTTCTAGGATATAGGAGGGGCGTTGAGTACTAATTAATTGAAATTATATATATCGCCCATTGTATTATATATATCGTTTTCTTTTACACATTTTATTATGTTGATTTGAATTGTTTTTTATTATTTTAGGCACTACTTACATATCTTATTATGTTAATTCCATTATTCATCATTTACATTTTATACCGCATCTTTCATTATTTTATTTTTGTTCAGCTAAGACCCACACCGGAGTCCTATAGAAGTCATAAACCCAGGCCGGATTCGAACCGGCACTGCTAATAGACATCAAATTGGTAAGACTGTGTATACCTACAGAGTCAGGGGCGGCCCATGTTCATTATTTTTATTTCTTGAACACTTTCTGTTTTTTAAATTTAAAATTCTGCATGGGAATTAGCTCGGAGATTATTCTTTGTTTTATTTATTTATTTTAATATGTTGACCTCTCTATTTGTGTGTTTTAACGTATTTATTCATTAAATTATTTTATTTTATTAGTACTATGGCTTTTTTGTTGTTGTTTTTTTAAACTTATTTATCCATTCAAGTGTTTCCTGTAACCGGTTCTTTATTATATTTTCCTTTTAATCTATGTGTTAGTCTTATTCTCGTAAAATGTATCTATTTGTTTGTTTTTGGTAAACTGATCTACTGCTGTGACTATGAATGATGGTCTGATCTCACATTGCCGTCTAATATTGAATTTGTTTAGCGGGTCACTGAAGAGGATCTAGAAGGGTGAATTAAAAAATGGTGAAATTGGAGGAGCAGATATGAGAAAGAAAAATAGGAATGAATTGAAACATTTGTATTTGTTGTACAGACCGAAATTGAATGTAATAGGAAACTGTAGGGAGGAAAAAAATTGTTTATTATATCTTATTATCTCTTTTTTTCTGATTATACCATGTATGTGTAATTTATATAAGTCCGATTACGGATTGATAAGTATGCTGTGTGAGATAGCAACCTGAAGTATTTAGGCAGCATAGATAAATAAAGTATTTCTCATTTTGTATAAATCTTAACTCTATAATATTATAGATATCATTATAATATATTAATAATTTGTAATATATTTCATCTTCTGTTGTTATCAATCAACTACTATATACTTTTATTGTCATCAATATTCTACTATCTACTTAATTTATTGTTATGTATATTTCCAAGTTTGTTTGTTTATTACTTTCCTTTTATTTTCGTGTTTCTCGGAGTAGTGTTCGTTATTTCTATTTTCTTTTTTCAGCCCTGATAAAGACCTGTAATTCAGATTGGAACATCGGTACAACGGTGACTGCACCCCCGACCATCGATCTCCTTCTCACAAAAATAATTATGACCTAAAAAGCTGTTTAATTCAATAAAATATAGCGTTGGAATAAGGGATCAAAAGATGGGACTGTGCCAGAGATTACGTGAAACAGGTAGCAAACTTAGTTGGCATGTAAAATACGGTAGTTCCAATACATCTGAATATATCCTGTTGAAATGTTTACGGCGTGCTTATTTCTTCCTATAAAATAAACCTCACAATAGCAATCATCAATAACATAATAAAAGAACCTATAACATCAATTAAATTTCTGTTGAATAGAATATTGTAGTGGAATTGATTTCAATAAATAGACAGATAAAGAAGACTCCATAAGTTAACTCTATAATCCAGAATGTAAAAGTTAAGCTGAGAGAGGTGTACGACTCCTCCAAAGAATAGCTCCAGGATATTTATGGAGAAGATTCCTCAGCGGTAGTAAGCCGTCTCCTTCCAAGAGATGTATCCTAATTGATGGTCCATAACGCCTTTTCTCCGGTAATAAGATCCATAGTTTTATTCAAGCATTCTCCACACAAGTGGTTTTTTGTTTGTTTTTAACGCAGACTTTGGCCTGTTTAGGTGAGGGCTCATAACGCTATTGTCTGTTTCCTTATGCTGTTGATACTTGGAAACTCCTATGTCTATTCGTAAAGAAGAGTTTTATCCTTAACTATGGTCAAGAACAGCATATCCAAGTCGTTATTTCTATAATCTCATTTGAATAACATTTTTTTTTTCTTTTCGGCCTGGTGGTTTTAATGATTTATATTGGATTTTCATTAATTTTTATTCTTCCTTTTTTCGAACAACGTAATGTTAGAAGATTCTACCATGAGTTATGAACTATTACATAAAACCTCAGAATCTTCTATCTATTTTTCTCTATCCTATTCCTATTGGTTTTGAGATATGTAAAGCTGGTTCTCCTTCTGTAATATTATTAGCCTTATTTAACATTAGTACAGCGATTTCTGAATATATAATGAAAATCACATTTAAATTATGTCAGAAAATTACTTATTTCTATACTAAATGACCCTTGCTAAACATTCGCACTAACCCTTGAAGTGAATTGAAGTGTGTATATTTTAGACATCGAATTGGTCTTCAAATTTAAAAATCGAGGAGGGGTTCATTAAAAAAACCTTTACATACTTACAGAAAAATAGTCAAACATTTAACGCAATCAAAAGAGAAACAAAAATAGTTTACAACTATTTATTTTCCGACGTTTCGCCCCACTTTGCAGGGCTTCATCAGGGCTAAAAAGATACAAAAAAAATACTGAGAATATTACAACAATAAGATACAATAAGGTAATTTAAGCTAGGATAAATATTATGTAAAAATAAAGTGATAAGAAATTACATATGAATAAAAGGAAGGAAGACGTAAAATAGTATCAATATAAAATAAAATTGAATAAACAACGAAAAGGATAAAAAATAAGTAACAATGGTAAGAGTAAAAATTTTTGAAAAATACGTAAAATAAACAGTTAAAAAAGTGTAGGAGACGAACCTTTTTCAATCAGGATCAGCACTGCCAAAGCCCTCCAAAGTGGGACAAAACGTTAGTTATCATTCTTGACCGCCACTCGGACTCTTCCAACAATCTTCATTATTTTTTTAAAATATACATACTGTTTGAAATACAAATATATTTCATACTTTCTTCTTAATCATCTGAAAACACACTTTGCCTTCTCTCCACATCCCGTCCCCGGTCACTTTTTTTTTGTCCCATATTTCTTGTTAAAGAAGGTGCCAACCCAGATCCCAAGAACGGATAACGAAGAAACGATGAAAGAGATTCAAGGGCCACATCGAAAAAAAAATAAAGCCATAAGGTGAAAATTGGTCAACCTTGGGCGGGTACATAAATACGGAATGTTGCAGTAGTAATCTCCGATGGAGGTAGCAACTATACAGTTGCCGGCCTTCTAACCTCTAATCGCTTCGGAAGTTATTAACAACAATAAGCATTTTAAACAGTAGCTAAAAAGCTTCCAACGGCAAATTATCGATTATACATTCACCTTCACACAATAAGCAGAAATCACCGACTATTGGTTTTTATTGATATATCATTAATGGAAACCTCATAAAAAAACAATTTATTGGAGGTAAGAATGTTTTGAGCCCAAGCATTTATATAGTCCAACATGTAGCAGTACTGAAACCTTCCTGACTATCAGATAGCAATACAATCACCGCCTCCTCGAAATTCCAACTCCTATTAAATTTATTTAGGTTGTCTAGTAAATTAGCTGAATAAAAAAATGTAAGTTATGTAGATTTTATGATGGTTATGTTTATGTTATGTTTTAAGTACACTAGTAATTTTGGTTTATATAAAGTATTTATTTTATTATTATTAGCCAGAGCTCCTTTTTTCTTTTTGTAAGTTATATAGTTTATATTCATTTAATTATCCTCAATAAAGTGTATTTAATAAGTTGAAATAAATTGCCTTTGTTATTTCATAATATATATAGAAATCAAAGGTAATAAACCCATTCGGTTCCAAGAGGGATAACTTATTTTTTAAAAATAATCATTTGATTTTCTCAACGTGATAATTAGGAAAAAAATAGTAGAAATGTAAAAGGTATATATTTTAAAGAAAAAAATCTTTTTACGATATAGCGTCTAAATTTATCAAAATAAATTTAATAATGCAGAATACAGCCATTTTTTAAAATTTTATCTGAGCGCTAGTGATTGTCGTATGGACCAATTTTGTCGCTTAAATGTTTTTGTTTTTTTTATTACCTACCTACGCTAAAAATTTCATATAAAAATAACAATTATAGCAAATTTATAAAAATAGACTTTGAAAAGGTCCATAGGCAAATACAAAATACCTACCAATCTTTGGTGAACTAAGAAAGTAATAAACATTAGTATCCATACTTTTGTGTGTTCCAGAGAGGCAAACAGAGTGGACATCGCACTTGTGTTGGAAATCACTTTCGATTTAGACTATTTTCACTATAAATTGCAACAAAATAAAGACATGCACTACGAAAATATTGGATAAATAGGTGCTAGATAATAACAATTTATAGAAATAAGATATTAATTAATTAATTACTCAAATATATAATATTTCTATAAACATATATAA
>NW_027110622.1:1458377-1473811 GCF_000696795.3 Halyomorpha halys
ACTTTACTATTAATCAGAAATAAACCAAATAAATTAGTAGACGAGATTCGAAACAATGTACTTACACATAATTGGTAGAATTTTAAGATATACGATCTCAAACTGTAGTTAATTATTGATCCAAAACGTTGGAGAAATTCTCTAATTAATCGAAACTCGGAGAGCAGAAATACTTATTTGTTAGTAGTTCTAAAACAGCACAAATGTCTAGATGCACTTTGCAAGTTTGATTTGTGCATAAAAACCGATACTAGACAGGTCTACTACAAATTCAGTCCAATTTGTGCCAACCATTCCAAATAATCCAGCACACTTTGGCAACCTTAGGATGAATCCGGTAATCACACATTATGCAATGCCTGAGACTAGTAACAAAGTTAGAGCTTTAAATTAAATCGATTTATTGCACTAAGGTCAAATTTTACAAACTGTACACAAGTGCCTCCATTATAAGATGAATGGAACGAGCGCATGCTTACTGAATCCATTAAAGACTACATTATGCAATGGCTGACGCTTGTACGTGGGGGCAGCCTGCGATTTGAGAATGCTGAGCAGAAATTTTAAATTCATAAAACTCATATTATGATGATTAAGATACAGATATTGAGATGTCAAGAGAGTGATTTAAATCTGCATTAATAAAATATAAAGGAAAATCTACAACTGGAGCAAGAAAAAGTAGATTAATAGGTTCCATTTATTAAATATGGATATATTGATGGATATAAATATCTGTTTTATTTATTAATATTAATTATGCTAAACGACCATGTTCCTGATTTTTAAGCATCATTAGTCGTGTCTTGTAGTTATTTTGCATTTAGCATGGTGTTAAAGCAACCTCAAATTGACAATGTCTTTTTGTTGGAAAGTTTTTAAAAAACAAAAACGACTAGCTGGTTCGGTTATAAACATTTATTTGGTTAATCTAAACATTTGAAAAAATTAAACTAAAATAAAGAAAAAGATGAATAAAAGTAAAATTAAAAAATCCTAAACAAAAATAAAATTAATGGAATATGGTCCGGGTGCGGTAAAAAAAAAACTCAAATAGTAGATAATTATACTATTTTAATGAGCCAACGTTTCGCCCCACTTCGTCAAGGCTAAAAAAGATACAAACACTATAGTTACAAAAAGGAAAAAAAGAGAAAACATAAGTGTAAAATAACAGGGGTATAAAATGTAAAAACGTAAGATATAAAAAGAAAAATTAAAGGTTATAAATAGTAAATGAAAAGGGTAATAGTAACAGATAGATAAGAGAAGAAATATTAAAGAAAGTACAAATAGAGAGATGAAAAAAGAAAAAAAATATACAAATCAAATGATGAGACAGAATGCATACCTGTTTTGACGGCAGTCAAAAACAAAGTAACCGTTGGTATTGGGAGGAGTGGGGACGGCAGTTATGCCACAATAACGAAAATAATTTGTAAAGTAAACATAGTAAAAAAATATATTTAAATTAGGTGAAAAATAAATGGTAATATACATAATAGGGGGAGAAGAAATATTTAAAAAATATATATATATTTATATATAATATACCCCTGTTATTTTACACGTATGTTTTTTCTTTTTTTCTTTTTTGTAACTATAGTGTTTGTATCTTTTTTAGCCCTGACAAAGTGGGGCGAAACGTTGGCTCAATAAAATAGTATAATTATCTACTATTTGAGTTTTTTTTTACCGCACCCGGACCATATTCCATTCATCTATACACACGGTCAATCAATAATCTTCCAGTATGTCCAAAAATAAAATTAGCTAAATAAATTATGAAAACAAAAAAAAAAAAAAACTAATTTACAAAAACCAATAGATATATAAAATAAATACTGGTTGATCCATTCCGATAGGTCAGATAGATAGTTTGCTGCCGAGATTTGTAGGTCGCAGCTCTGTAGCTAAATAAACCGCTGCGACTTTCAAACTGGTCCGAAGTTGGTGTACCGGCTCATCGACGGTCGAAATATCCAAAAGCCAAGATGTCCACACTGTCACTCATTAAGGACAGACAGGGTCTAGTTATGTTAATGAATCATGCCAGCAGACTAATTAGCAACAATTTATATTCAGGTCGAAACCCAGAAAAGGTCTGATTTCGGGCTTTAATGTTCATGAACACGCTAAAAATGTCCAAACTATTACATTATAAACGCAGAAAGGGTTGCTTAGACACTATCATAGCCACTAATTAGGAGGAACTGATTTAAAAATGAAGATGGTCGGCCTGTTGCTAGGCGACTGTTATCAACCATACTAGCTCTATTATTTAATTATAACACACAAATATAAATACATATTTTTCTTCTCCAATAACTAAACTAAATTCCAAATAAAATAATAAAAATAAAAATAAATGTAACAAAATTAAACCTCCAGAAGTCATCTTAATTAAACCTGCATCCTGAAGTCATCTAAACCCATCTCACCTTTTATCCCCGGCCAATATTGTAACTCCCTCCTATTTAAAATAATAATCTTTTTAATTTTATCTTTACCTTATAACACTTACAAATATTGCTCTTCTAGATTTTATTACATTTTTGCCTATTCTATTACTACTCATCTCCAATGTCCGATCTTTATACCTACTTGATGTTAACACAATATCTAAAAGATTTTCGACTACTCATTATTGTTTTTACTTGTCATAGTTTTATTAGGTTTATTATTAACAATATAGTTCAAATTTTATCTTGGTTTATTATACCACTATTCCTCGCATTTTTCATGATTTCTATTCTATCCTTTATTTTTATTTTTATCAATGTTTTTGTATAAACTTTTTATCTTTTTTTCTCTCTCTCTTTACTGTATATCATTTGTATGTAATATCTTATACATATGCTTCTACATTTATTTCATATATTTGCCTATTGTAATATACAAGAAATTATATGATTCTGTCAGTTTACTTATTTTATAAAAATTATATACGAGGGTAAGTCAATATCCGCAATTTAGTTATGTTTTGTTTATGTCGTTTTCCTTGGTGACGCATGCTTTGTATGCTGCTAGGTTAGTTTCGTTATCGCTGTCGTGCTGTTAATCATGGCTGCTCCGCTTTCTGTTAGCACCAAAGAAGAGCAACGTTCAGCGATCCGTTTTTTGTGATCGGAAGGAGTATAAGGTGCCGAAATTCATCGAAGAGTTTCAGTACAGTACGGGAACAGTGTTTTGCTACAACGGAGTGCCTACGAATGGATAGAAAAATTCAAAAATGCCCGCACAAGTTTAACGCGCGTTGAAGGAGCCGGACGACCGTTTACCACCACAAATGAAGAAAACACTGAGCGATCAAGTGAAATGGTGCTCTTTTGATCAATTTCTATAACTATAAATCACATTTTTTATAATATAAATTGTTTAATTTAAATCATTATTTAATTGTGATAGTTACTTTACATTCTCCTTCAAGAACAACTTAGTTTGTATGGAACGTGTCGTGTAAAACAAAATAGCTATCAATCTATAATCCATACAATTTACAAGGACAACAACATTCCATTTGTTGTATTCTTTATTTATGAACAAGATAAATACAATAAACACGAATTATTCATACAAAGCCCTATTAGAACAGTTCATCTCCTCAGTAACCTAGCGATCTTCAAAACCGATTAAAAATACATTAACTGGCGCCCAACTGTATCATTAATCACTACAAGCATGGAATAATAGAGCCATCCACGGCTTTGAATTTTAATGGAGGTATCGGAAAAAAAAGAAAACCTAATGAATAATGCGCAAAAATGCAGTCGTTAACACGAAAAAAAAAACTCAAAATTTATATATATATTTTGTTTTAGTAGTGGGTCTTGAGGATCAGTCAATAACACAACTTTGTACTAATACATCTTTTGGCGACGTTTCGCAACATTATTATTTGCATAGTCATTGCATAGCCCTACAATGAGAAAAACACAGTTATTAGAGCATATATTGTCTTCAAATAATTTCCACAATACTACAAGCACAATGTGCAATCTGTGACTAATAAATATTACCATTAAAATATGGTTTAATACAAACATTACTTACAATCCTCAACTGCAGTGTGTTCTACATTATGATGCTACCATCTTCAGATTTGGAGAAGGACTGAATCGGTTTTGAAATGAAGGTAAGCTTTGTTTAGGTTTCCCCACATGTATGGTTATTTATTTTTTTTATTTCTAAGTAGGTAGTCAGTCTGTTGTCGATATTTTGTCTGTTTCTATTTTATGTTTTTAATTGTGTCTTTATGTATTTATTAGGTTAGAATAACATGAATTTTAATTTTGTACATCTGTTTTTTTTATTAATGGCTTGATTCTTATGTTTTTCTGATGATTTCTTTCAAATTTCGCTTGAAGTTGTTTTTTTTCCCGTCAGGAATTTAATTTTTTATTGAATTTAGCATTCTAAAATATAGAAACAATTCATGTAAATATATGATTTTTTTCGCATAATTTATTAATTATTTTAATTTTTTTCAGTAGCCCGAAAATTTGATAAATGTGTGCTACCTCCATTTTACTAGCCTAATCTCCTAAACATAAATTATCACTTATAGGTTTAACTGAGTAAATTAATGAATAATTATTCAAAAATAAAAAGAACACGGCAAGGGTAAATCGATATCTGTTATAGGGAGCCAGATATAATAAAATTCAAGTGTTTATCCGAAAAGTTACCTATACCGGAAATCCATGGCTGACTAAATATAAAATATACATATCATATTTTACAGGACCGTAGTTATTTCGAAATCTATCTCTATCATGTTGAGTTATTTATTATATTTGCTTTATCCTCTAGAAGAGATACCTGAACTTATCAATATTTCCACACAGTGAGCAAGTATTTTGGGTGAGTACACAGGGCAAATGGTTCCAGAGGAACCAACAAAAAATAACTCGACAAAAACCTTATTAAGTTATATAAGTGAATGATAGCACTCAGATAGACCGTTATGCCATTAATCTTGCTTAGACGTTAAGTACGATTACAAGACACCTGTTGAACCCTACTATATATTATCATTAAGTTCTTGCCTTTGTAACCATCGGGTAACCGTGGCATAGAGAAACGGACAATAAACGTAAACCTGATTTTTTTTTCATATAAAACTTTTTCAATTCTGGGGGGGGGGGAGGGTTATTAGGATAACAATTTGTACCCTAGTAGAACCTTGTCCTCGTTAATTATAATTGTTAAGCAAAATCGTGCTCGCTAATAATAAATAATTTTTTTTTTTTTATTATTTATTTATTGCAATTTACAACTGTACAAAATAATACAACAGGTAAATATGTAGTATGTTTCATATACACTTGAAAATCTTGGGAAGGAACCACCCATTGGTGGTACTTCAAACATTAATTTAAACTAGAAGGTCCTGTGGCCATCTTCTTTTCAGACGCATATCTGTTTTGGGTCAAATCTGTAACGAATGGGATGTTAAGGTCTTTATGAATGAGTTTATTTGTGACGTAATAAGGAGCATCAAGGATTTTACGTAGGATTTTGGATTGTATGCGGGAAGAATTTGATGGTTTGGTGGAGCCCCAGAGCTCAATTCCATATGTCCAAATTGCTCTGATTATTGAAGTGTATACTAATTTTTTGTAATGAATGGGAAGTTTAGAGCGTTTGTCAAGTAAGTGTTGTAGGAATCTAGGAGCAGTTTCTTGTCGTTTCAGTCTTGTGTGTGGATTCCAAGTAAGTCTCTTGTCAAGATGGAGTCCTAAGTATCGAATCTGTTCAACAGATGTTAGTGAATAAATAAATTAATATTAAAATAATCAGAAATCAAGAAGAAAATTATCTAATGAATTGATATGTTCTTTTTTGTTACTTTTGATAAATCATAAAAAAATAATAATAAAAAATAAAAATATATATATAAAGTGCTACACATAAAAACGTAAGATAACACTTTGGTAATAGCTCTAATATAAAAAGATAGTCTCCTTACTCATAAAAGGAGATCTTGCTTTGTCTAGCCAAGCAGACCAATTACATTGGGTTGCTATAATACAAGGCATACCAATCAATCCATGGACGGACATATATACAATACATATATTCACATGTTATAATAATAATAATAATGAAGGCCTAAAGAACCCAAAGGTTCGATGCCGATACTACCAAACGCTCTCTGCATCCAGTGATGCCCCTCCAAATCCAATTCCACTAAATCAGTTTTAACTCAATCAATAATAGTCAATTAGTTTAATTACAATTACTAATTAATTTCTTGTTATTGAACAGCTAAGTACATTTTTTCTAAGTACATTTTTTGTACATATTTTAACATAATAATAAAGGCTTAACGAGCCCGAAGGTTCGATGCCGATACCACCAAACGCTCTATGCATACATCCTTCCAGTGATGCCCCTCAAAACCCAATTCCATTAAATCTTTTTTAACGCAATCCTCCCATCTACGTTTCGGTCTACCCCTCGGACGTTTAACCGTTGGTTCAGTGTTGATTAACATTTTAGGGATCCGCCCTACAACCTTACATGCCCATCTTATACGCCGCAATGCTATAACTTGAATTATATTTACCGGGTGTAATTCAGCGTTGTGTAATCTTCTAAATTCTCCCGTTAATTCATCCTTTTTCAGTCCGAATATTTTTCGCAATACTTTATTTTCGGAAACCCTAAGGCACTGTCCATCCCTTAGTGTAAGAGGCCACGTCTCACATCCATAAAGAACAGTGGGAAGGGTAATAGTTTTTAAGTTCTTCGATAGAAGGCGCGAGCTAAGCAGTTTCGAAATTGAAAAATAACAAGCATTTCCCGCCTTCAACCTAGCTTTTATTTCCTCATCAATTTCGTTTTTTCTAGTTACCGTAGAACCTAAATACTTAAACTTATCTACCTGTTCAAACTTATTTCCTACTACATCTATATCACCAAAATTGCTAGCATTTCTACTGCTAACCATGTATTTTGTTTTATCCGTATTTATTTCAAGACCTAGATCCTTACTGGAGTTTATTACCGTGGTTGTATTTAGTTCTATAGTTTCCTTGTCCTCACCCAATAATACCAAATCATCAGCATACCCAAGCACCGGTATTTTACCACCCAAAGTTAAACCCTTTCGGTATTCATCACACTTTTAATGACATATTCTATTGCTAGATTAATTAAGATAGGTGATAAAGAATCACCTTGTTTTAAACCCGACCGGACCTGGAAAATCTCAGAATAATGATTACCGATTCGTACCTTATTATACGTTTCGGTATTCACATCCGTACGAGATTTACTAACTTCTTTGGTATTCCCTGTTCAATGAGAATATTATACAGCTTCTGGCGGTCAATAGAATCGTAAGCCTTTTGGAAATCTATATAAAGCTGATGAACTACCACGTTTTATTCCAAGTTTTTCTGCAAGATTCGCCGTAATGAAAACATTTGACCAATAGTTGAACGATTTCGTCTAAAACCACATAGATTGTCTCCGATAATTACTTCAGCGTATTCCGTGATTCGACTAGTTAATATTAGCGTAAATATTTTATAACATACAGGAAGGAGTGAGATTCCTCGATAGTTATTACAATCCGCCGTCGGGCCTTTTTTGTGAAGACGAATAAGTAGAGACGAGACTCCTTCAACATTTGCCACTCCCCGCAAATTCCAAATAACCTACTAATGATCAGTAAATGAAGAATGTGACAAGGAACAGTATCCACTCGCTTGTATGCTTCAGAGAGGCAAATATGTGTCCATTATTAATTATGTTTTACATTATTTCCATTATAAAAAGGGACTAAATAAATGTTAAGGGACTTAAAAAAGAAAAAGTGAAAAGAAACACAAAAAATCAGCAAAGTAGATAGTATATGATCAATAATTAAAGAAATAGTAACCATATAAGTATAAATTAAACTTTTGTTTATTGTCATAGGTTTCTGTATCTATTATGAAATAAAAAAGACAATTTAATACCAATCATCAAATACACAATTAAGGATTCTAAAATGAACATAAAATATATAACTTACAAAAAAATAAAATAATCTGAGCTCTGCCCAATAATAATAAACTATACAGTTTATATAAACCAAAATTAAAACATTAAATTTAACCATCATGTCCCTATTTACTAGACCACCTATTCTATATCATAAATTTAACAGGGGTTGGAATTTAGAGGTGTCAAATAAGACAAGAGGAGGACAAAAGTCTAAAAAGAAAAAAGGCAGTTATTTCACCCTAATTTTTGATTACTTAATTGAAAACTATGTATAATTACTAGTCAAAACTGATGAGTCTGCCGAGTATAGGTAGGTGAAATAAAAAATGCTGGCTGTTTCAAAACGTTAAAAAACATTAATTTCTGAATCGGAGCTCTATATCTTAAAAACTACCAACAACACTAGAACATCTAAAAGAACATTATTTAAAGGAGATTAAATTTGCTGAAATATTAGCCCTAATAGAGATATTTACGTTCAATAGTTCTCGAGATATAGCTTTTTAAAAAGCAACATTTCTTAAAAATCTACTGAAAGATTAGTAGTTAGTTAATTTATTTTGAGAAATCTATATCTCAGGAGCTATGTGACGAATATATGTCTATTAGCACTCAAATTGAAGCTAGTACAATGTACTATAAAGAAGTTTATGACCTTTACCTTCGTACCTTCATGATATTTGCATATGAATTAATTATATGAAAAAATTATCTCTAAACCCATAAGACGCACATATGTCTGCCAACAGTCAAAATAAAGGAAATTTGACTTACTATAAAGTAGTTCATGACATTTATCTTCGTAGGGGTAGTAGTTTTTATGATATTCACATATGAATACAAATTTGGCAAATAAAAATTTCTCCCAACAACTATAAATCAATTTATTTAAGCACTTTTCATGTAAACTAGTACTCCTACGAAGATAAACCTCATAAAATACTTTATAGCTCATTAAATTAGCTTTAATTTGAGTGCTAATAGACATCTGTACCGAAATGGTTTTTAAGATATAGATTTTTCAAAATAAATTCACTAACTACTGATCTTTCAGTACGTACCATACAACATTTTTATGAAAAGTTGCTTTTTAAAAAGCTATATCTCGAGAACTATTTAACGTAAATAACTCTTTTAGGGCTAATATTTTGGCAAATTTGCACATCTTTAAATGACGTCCTCTTAAGTTTTCTTGTGTTGTTCCTACTTTTTAAGATATAGAGCTCCGAATGAAAAATTAAATTTTCTTATCGCATTCAAACAGCCGCCATTTTTTATTCCCCCAACTTATATTTGGCAGACTCATCAATTCTGACTAGTAATTATACATAGTTTTCATCGAAGTAATAAAAAATTGGGGTGAGATAACTGCCTTTTTTCTGCTCTTGGGCTCTTGTACTACTTCCAGCTCCTCCTATCGAATGTAGTACCTCCAGAATCCGTCTCTTAATCAAGCTGTTAACGTCCCTGAGGGAAAAACCAACACAGAACTGAAGGTTATACCGGCTATACCTGAGGCTAATGCCAGGCCTGTATATCAAGGAGTGCTGACCGTTGCACCCCTCCCTCAGACTCAGTTAACCGACTACTCCGCCAGTAATTACCCCATGACCGCGCAGCTAACAGGCTACTTAGTGCACTAACAACCCATCAGCCAAGAATCTTCTCAAGTACGTGTCTCATGCCATTTCTCATTTCTCAGGCTTGTTTTCAACCTTCTAAAAATAATAACATTAATATGCTTATTTTTATATTCATAAATGACCCATATATTTTTTAGTATTCATTAGAAGTATATGAATATACTTACTTTTATGAATAATAATAACTGATTATTACTAATGAAATAACTGCATGTAATTTATCTTTTATCGGCTTAGTGATTTCAATTTCGTCCAATACATGCTACTTAGCTCTGGAGTTATATAGTATATCCTTATTTTTAGTCAAGTTCATTCCAAACTTTCTACACACTCTCAAAAATGTATTAGTTTGATTATTATTAATTTATTAGCTATAAATTATTATTATTGTAGTAAGATAGTCTGGGTGGCGATAAATAAAGGTACCAAAATAGTAGAAAAAATATTTATTTAGTTCGCCACCCGTGCTTATCCTTCCTTTATTTCATACGGTCAACTACCTTTTCCTAATATTATCATTATTATTCTCTTTATAAGATGTACTTCATTATTATATTTCTAACAGTCTATATATTATGTATTATATGTTAGCCGCCTTACATAAATCAAATAGTTCAATCACTGCAGCCTGGAGTGGAACTAGATTATACTAAAAATTGGTATTTATAATACTGGTGCTTTAAGTTAACTGATGGGACTGTATAAATGAATAAAATTATATTTAATGCTAATGATATGTACATGGTTTATATGGAGTTGAAAAGCAAAATCATATATTATTGTTAGTGTGTTATTTAATTTTGAATTATGGGATTTATTTATTCCTAATGTTGATTTGAGGTATCTGGTGGAAGATAAATGGTGGATTGTTCTTCTATTCGCTCAATCTCTTCTCCGCTCCCAGAGAACGGACAGTTCCCTGAGGTCTTCAACTTCTTGTAAGAATTAATTGAGAGTGAAAATGCCAACTACTTTGGGATCGGACTCAGATCTGATCTTAAAAGATTATCTTGTTTTGATTCAAAGGTAACGGTCGCTTTTTTTTTTTGGAGGGGGGTCCACATAAAGTAGGAAGTTAGAATGCGATGATGCTTGCGATCAAATATAACAGCCAATATATAAGTTCTCCCAAACTATTAAACTCGGGAGATTTATTTTCGATAGTTATCTTCCACATAATCATTTAATATCCGTTAATAACGTGAGATAAGCTGCTTTAATCGTTTCATATCACGTTAAACATAATACTATACATGAAAATTTGATAAATAGTTAATAAAGGATTTATTTGTATATAATTGTATCGTATCCTTGGAGAAATATGCCGGATTTTTTTTTTTGAGTTATAAAGTTTTACTAAGTACTAAGACTATTGGTCCATTCTGATAATTTAAATGATCGACAATACTTCAGTGATTACAGGAATGAAAGAAAGCTAAATTAATAAATTTTGAACATATAGGTATCTTGAATATGAGACTATACTGACTGTTCTTAGTTTTAAGAAAATAAATGTGCTTTTAAAACTTACTAATCATCGATACTTTCAAAATTTACTTTTAGCTCATCAAAAAATTTTCGGTTATTTTGTTATTGTATAAATATGATGATTAGTTGTAATTCATTGAGGGTTTATTTAAATTTTTTTACATTATCTCTGTTTTCTTAATTTTTACTTAAACATATTTTATTAGATTGTATTTTTATTATTATTATTATTAATTAAATAGTTTTATTTCAACCATAATGTTGGATTATAATGATTATTTAGCTTGAATGTTTTCTTATTTTGCAATTATTCAACTCATTTATTCACCTATGTTTATTTACGATGTGTATATATTATTTTAATATTATTATTATCCATTTTAGTTAATAATAATAATAATGTGAACCCCAACAACTTATGAAAGGTCATGAAGTAAGTACTGTTTTTAGAAAAATCGTAACATACTTTTTACTACATGAGGCTGAATGAACCCTGGAGGGATCCTGAACCCATAGGGCTGAACTCCTGAACTCACGGCTACAGTGAAATAGAAAATAAATATCTGCCACTACCGGATTTGATCAACAGAGGAAAGCACCTTAGCTTGAAGTAACACCAATATAATTAAATTGATTTCGCTCAGGGGGAAGGGGAGGTTCTCTGGATACAAATCATTAGTTGTATCTTTTGAAATAATTAAATAAAAAGGTAATAGGTCACTTACAACAACTAGTTCAGACTGTCCGGAACAATACGCACCATACGTACTGGTTTTTCCACCAAATTACCCGTTACAGTTTCGGACAGTGAGAAGTTGTTGTTGGAACAGACCTATAGTTTAAGGTTATGAGCAGTCGAAGCCTCCAAAATAAAACCTATCAACATTTCCCTTCCTTAAATCCTTTCTTCTCTCACCTCCTCTCCTTCCCCTCTCTCCTCTTCGTTTTCTTATCATTATTTTTACTTTATTTATCTGTTTACAACTTATCATCTCGCGGAGCCCCCTCAACTCTATATATTATGACAAGAAGTTCCACAGAACGAGGATCTCAACACATACGTAAGTATTTCACTAAGACCTTCAAGTACCGGCGGTAGTAAAAGGCAGTACTCAATTTGAATTATGCTCCTCTTCACATAATGCATTAATTAATTCATGTTTATTTTATGAAAGGAATGTGGTCCGGGTGCGGTCAAAAAAACTCAAATAGTAGAAATATACTATTTTAATGAGCCAACGTTTCACCGTATAAAATAACTTTTACAATAACCCTGTTATTTTACACTTATGTTTTTGTTTTCCTTATGTAACTATGTGTTTGTATCTTTTTTAGCCCTGGAGAAGCCCTGCAACGTGGGGTGAAACGTTGGCTCATTAAAATAGTATATTTCTACTATTTGAGTTTTTTTGACCGCACCCGGACCATATTCCTTTCATCTTTACACACGGTCAATCAATAATCTTCCAGTATGTTTATTTTATGTTTTTAGAAGGATCAGAAAAAAAAGTCTCCGAAAATTCCCGAATAATTAAAAGTGTAATAAAAACATATTTCATTTTATTTATTTTGACACCAATCTATAGATGCTCCCTTACTACCTTACTAAATAAATAAATAAATATAAAATAATACTGAAAACTTTATAGTATCAAGGATTAAAAAAATAAATAACACCGACAATTTTTCAACTTACTATAATTTATAACTCAACATATATAATAATACATTTTTATATATTATTATAAGAGACCGGATTTTTGTGCAGTAAAAACTAATATGTACAAAATCTTAACTACTCATAAATTTTACTAAAATAGTAAAAAATCCGAAATGGGTAAAATTGTTTATAAAACACCAAAATCCCGTGAAAAAACAAAACAAATTTATCATCCCTCATCTGATATTATCAGCCCTCTCTGTTCTTTGCATCCGCCGGCCAGCGGCTCTTGGAACAATATTGTAACCCCCGCCTTCAGCGGACCCAGCTCAACCCCTTAAAATGTCATGTGGCAAAGGAAGGGCACCAATTACATTGGTATATATTTAGATATATATAAGTATTGTTATTTATAATAAAATAGATAAGAAAAAAACACATAACTTTTTTAGAATAAATGTATACACACTAAATACTAATTAAAAGTAAGACTAAAACTGCCAACTAAAAATTGCCACTAACCACAATAAATTAAATAAACCTAAACTTTATTTGTAAAGAATTATCTTAAAATTTATGGATACTTATTTATTTAGAAAACAATTAATATATCTAAAAAATTTTAGGAAAAAAAATTAAATTTATCGAAATCCTTACAGTCCAAAATCCTTCGTAAAATCCTTAATGCTCCTTACTTTGTCACAAATCAAATCATCCATCAGGACCTCAATGTCCCCTATGTTGCCGATTTGGCCAGAACCAGAAACCAATCCTTCCATAATAAACTTCCCAACCACCCAAACCAACTCGTTTCTAACCAGGCTTCTCCTTCACTACCTAATAATCCTCCTAGACGTCTGAAAAGAAGATGGCCTGGAGATTTTCTGCTTTAGAAGTGTTTTTGAAGTTCTATCAATGGGTAGATTCTCCACATGTTTGTATCATGTCATAATATCACTTACACCAAATTTACTTGATGTGTATATATGTATACAGTTGTAAATAACAACAAATAAATTATAAAAAAAATAAAAAATTATCGAAACAGCCTATAACAATAAATTTGGTAAACGTACATTAAACTACATCGTACCATATCAGTTTGATTGCTTACCAGAAGGACTAATCAGTAAATTAACCACAAAAAAAAAAAACAACTAAAAAAGAAATATTTGACTGCTTCTATGATTCCCAATAATTGATTTTGATTCATCAAATGACCATAGCAGCCTGTATTATTTCTTAACTCCACATAATTATTGATTATATCAAGATTAGAATTAGCAATGTATGTGTACTTAGTTATGGATACTATTTATTTAGATCAATCCATATTGTATTTATCTAGGTTAAAAATTGTATAGCCTCCACAACGTCCTAATAGTCAAAATTTTAATAATTACACTTCATGTTGATGATTTTTATGTGTTATTTTGGCACCGACCGATATACGTTGTTATCTGGTCGGACCATATTGGATGTATTTTTTTTTAGTGAATAAAATAAAAATAACTAAAGACCTGAAGACGTAGTGGGAATATTTTACTTGTGTCTAGTAGTTCTTTACGTTCTATTTGACTCATTACATCCTAACCCTTATCTCATGTTTTCTGTCCTAAACCAAATTAAATTTTGAAAAAAATAATAAAAGAAATAAGTACAGACAGACGTATTTGGAATATTTAGTTCAAGCATTATATACTATTAAAATCGGAATTACTTAACCTAAAATAAAAAGTGCAAATATGCTCGATATCTATTAGAAAAATTGTCAGGATGAGAATTTTCTAAGCGTGATTGCAAGATGAGGAGGCTTCGAACTGAGACTCTTGCCGTAAATTAGAAAACCACGTAGGCCTGAGACGAGAAGAAAAAAAAACACTGACCGGCGACTTAAGAAGTTCTACCTGCCTTTAGATGGATCCAATACAACCTGTTCTGGGGCAAAGCTAAGTAAAACTGTTTAGTTCAAAGGCAGCTTAAACTTTGTTTGTCTTACATCACGAGTTAAATCATAGCTAATTAATGAAAATATTATAATTAAGTCATTAGTAATTATAATAACTACTCAGTTATATTTAAATAAAATACAAGTATAATGAGCATTGAAAAACAAAACAGAATGTACTACATCAATGGAATTAGTCAGGAGTAGATTCAAAGTTCTACAAAGTCAGAATAAACACATGTATAATTTTGTATTGTAAATATATAGATGAATTGGTTAACCAAGCATGCTGAGTTGCGAGAGTCCCAGAGTGCCTGAACGAGCCCAGAACGATTTCGATTCCCATCTGGGTCAGTCAATATTTATTTAAGGCGGCAACAAGAAAAAAATCTTAACATTTCAACTTTAGGATCGATTAATAAAAATTAAATAAAATACAATTATGTAATAAACAATATATTGTATATCTACGCTCAAGTACCACTTAAGAAATAAAGAAACCTCATTGACAACAAAAACAGACAGACAAATGTCCAAGAAAATTAAAATGTTTTTCTATAAAAACTCGGTGCAGAATTTACTAAAGTAAAACTTTATTATTTATATAATTTTACTTTTTTTTTTTTGTTATTTTATACTACTTTTTGATGTAAATTTCATTTTTATTTATTACAAGATCAATTTTTTTTTAAAATAA
>NW_027110622.1:1476252-1476593 GCF_000696795.3 Halyomorpha halys
TACAAATGTTTGTTAACACTCAAATTAAAGCTAATTTAATGTTTTGACTTATGAAAAAATATATCTCAGAAACTATAAGATGTATGCCAGCACTCAAATTAAAGCTAGATAAATGTACTATAAAGTAATTTACAGTACATTTATCTTCATAGTAGTAGTTTTTATGATATTTAATAATAAACTACTTTATAGTACATTAAATTAGCTTTAATTTGAGAGTTAATAAACATTCGTTGAGAGGAATAAAAAATGGCGGCTGTTTAAAAACCATAAAAAAAATTAATTATTCATTTATATGCTCTATACCATTTAAATTATTAACAATACTAGAAAACCTAATA
>NW_027110622.1:1477363-1478328 GCF_000696795.3 Halyomorpha halys
ATAGGAGTAGTAGTTTTTATGATATTTAATAATACACTACTTTATAGTACATTAAATTAGCTTTAATTTGAGTGTTAATAAACATTCGTTGGGAGGAATAAAAAATGGCGGCTGTTTAAAAACGGTAAAAAAAATTAATTATTCATTTATATACTCTATACCATTTAAATTGTTAACAATACTAGAAAACCTAATAGAACTTCATTTAAAATAAAGTCAATTTCCTAAAATATGAGCCCTAATAAAGCTATTTACGTTTAATGGTTCGCAAGATATAACTTTTTAAATTGCAAAATTTCGTAAAGAATGCACTGAAAAATCAGTAATTAGTGAATTTATTTCGAGAAATCTATATCTCAACAACTATTTGACGTACATATGCCTATTAGCACTCAAATTAAAGCTAGATTAATGCACTTTAAAGTAGTTTATGATGTTTTCTGCATAGGAGTAATAGTTTTCATGATATTCGACGAAATAAATTCACGAAATGTTGGTTTCTTTTAATTTGTACTTAAATTGTGATTTATGACAAAATTAGGAGCCATAACACATACAGAAGTCTGCCAGCACTCAAATTAAAGCTAGTTATATGTACTTTAATGTAATTGACGCTTTTCGTAGGAGCAGTAGTTTTGAAAATGATATTTTCCAAAATAAATTCGCAAAATGTTAATTTCTAACTTCGTATATAATTTTTGAAAATATCATAAAAACTACTGTTCATAAGACGTTCACCAATTTACGTCTTCAGTCCGTGTCGAATTGGAAAATCCATCATTGAAAATATCCCTATTTTTTTCTAATATAGTGCGGTAAATTAAAAAATATAAATATTGATTAGGCGTTTGATCTTCCAGCAAAGAGCCATGAAGAAGGCTAGAAACTCTAGCCGAAACGTTGGCTCATTAAAATAAGTTAATCGAACTTATTTGTGTTTTTCATTGACCGCACCCCCAACCATC
>NW_027110622.1:1478763-1483747 GCF_000696795.3 Halyomorpha halys
ATCAAAACTAGTAATATAAAAAACAAAGTTTCATTGATTTTACACTGAATGCACAATAAAGTACAAGAGTTCATATCATGTAAGATACCCTTTAAAAGTTTTCATAAAATATATATTTTTTAAATAAAGGCGATTTTCATAATATATGTAATTATTTTGTTAATATAGACTTTAAAGGTTGATGTTGAGTCAAGAATTAACGATGTATTGAATTTAACCTTAACCACTAGCATAGCTGGTCAGTGGTTGACATCGGAGTAAACCAGTTCTAGTTACATTTTTTTCCAGAGTCTAGCTTGAACTGGATTAAAGTAAATCGATTTTCATAACAAACTATTTATAGACACAAAAACAATATCTAGTTGACTAAACAAATTTTGATCAAATAAAGCCAAAATTAAATCTTATTATAAAACTATATAGTCGGTATAGATTTAAAAATTCTATAGTATATCCAGCTAATAAAACTTTGTTATGTTACTATCTTATGAAAAATAATTAAGTGCCCAAAATACACTCCCACTATCGAATGTTTATTTTTGAAAACCATAAGGCGCGAGCTAAGCAGTTTCGAAATTGAAAAATAACAATCATCTCCCGCCTTCAACCTAGCTTTTATTTCCTCATCAATTTCGTTTTTTCTAGTTACCGTAGAACCTAAATACTTAAACCTATCTACTTGTTCAAACTTATTTCCTCCTATATCTATATCACCGAAATTGCTCGCGTTTCTACTGCTAACCAGACAGTACACATAGTTAGACATTTTTTTAAAAAATTCTTATAATGAATAAGCGTTGTACCTGGAATATACAAACCCGAAGGTTCGATGCCGATACCACCAATCGCTCTCTAAATACATCCTTCCAGTGATACCCCTCCAAACCCAATTCTACTAAATCAGGTTTAATGCAATCCTCCACTCTACGTGTTGGTCTACCCCTCAGACGTTTATTCGTCAGTTTTTTAGCAACATTTAGGGATCCGCTCGTTACTAAGCCCTACAACCTTACACGCCCATCTTATACGCCGCAATACTATAACTTTAATTATTTTTACCGGGCATAGATCTCCGTTGTGTAGTCTTCTAAATTTTCCCGTAAAAGTACAAGAGGAATGTAAGAGGCCACGTCTCACATCCATAAAGAATAGTAGTTTTGTAAATTCTGGTTTTTCAGTTTTTTGGATAGAATTTTCGATAGATTCGCGCCTTTAACCAGTTCCGAAATTGAAAAATAACAAGCATTTCCCGCCTTCAACCTCGCTTTAATTTCCTCATCAATTTCATGTTTTCTAGTTATCGCAGAACCTAAATACTTAAACCTATCTACCTGTTCAAACGTATTTCCACCTACATCTATATCACCAAAATTGTTTGGTTTATTAACGCGGTTGTATTTAGTCCTATAGTTTCCTTGTCCTCACTTAATAATACCAGATCATCAGCATACCCAAGTACCGGTTGGTACTTTTTTTAGCACTCAAAGTTAAACCCTTTTCGATATTCATCACACTTAAATTGAACTATATAAAAAGAAATCTTCAAATTTCATACAATTAAGACTCTTAATGCTTGAAGAAGTTTGTCGGGGGGTGCGGTCAGCAAAGAACAACATAAATAAACAAAACCATATTTATTTATTTTATGCCGACGTTTCGACCTGAGTTTCAGGTCTTCATCAGGGCTATAGAACAAAAGAGATAACAACAACATTTAGAGTAACATACAATTGAAAAGGAATAGTATACAAACAATATTTTATATAATTCTAAATTTGTTTGTATACTATTCCTTTTCAATTGTATGTTACTCTAAATGTTGTTGTTATCTCTTTTGTTCTATAGCCCTGATGAAGACCTGAAACTCAGGTCGAAACGTCGGCATAAAATAAATAAATATGGTTTTGTTTATTTGTGTTGTTCTTTGTTGACCGCACCCCCCGACAAACTTCTTCAAGCATTAAGAGTCTTAATTGTATGAAATTTGAAGATTTCTTTTTATATAGTTCAATTTAAATGAAGAACATTAAGTGTTGCGTGTGGTAAACCAGTTTTAAAGAAACCGAGCTATATACGAAAGCTGACTTTAAGCATGGTTTTTTTTTTGTTTTAGAAATTGATTGATTATATTACATCCACGTGTCGAAATCAACAGGACCTGTTCTCTAGTTTCATCGGTAATCGAACTTCAACGGAATCGATAGCAAGAAGTAATAGAAGAGACTACTGAAGCAATGTTGTTTTCACTCATAATATAACTCCATATCTAAGGAAATCTAGAATAATTTTTTTTCAAAAAATAAATTAATGTTTTTGAATTAGTAAAATATAATTTTCCTTTGATCCTTTTCTCATAATCATTATCCTTCTTCAACGTTTCGACCATCGGGCTCTTATCGAAGAGAGAATTTTTTTTATATTTCAGAATATTATACCAAAGTCGATTCATAAATATTTATATTTCGCGTACTTTAAACATTAACTTATTTTTTATTACTTTTTATACTAACTTTGAGAAGGTAGGTTTTGTTTACTTAAGTTTGGTATTTAGTTTAAAAAATTATGGATTTGAGCTTTGGGGCTCCACTAAACCTTCGAATTCGTCTCGTATCCAATCCTTACAATCCAAAATTCTTCATAAAATCCACAAAGTCGTCACATTATAGTTTTTTATAGCAACCAAATGAAAAAAAAAAAACAATTTTGGAAATATACATAACAATGAATTAAATATAAAATATTTGATTCATAACAATAGAATTAAATAGTAGTAGATTGATAACAATAGAAGATGAAATATAATATTACAGAGTAGAGAAGATATGTATAAGATAAGATATGTAAGTAGTGTCTAATCTCTTCTATTGCTATCAACCAACTATTTTCTATTTAATTCATTTTATGCATATTTCCAAACTTATTTGTTTATTATTTCATTTTATTTTTATGTTTCTCTGAGTGATGGTTGTTATCCTTTTTTTGTTTTGTTTTTTAGCCCTGATGCAGCCCTGAAATTCAGGTCGAAACGTCGGCACAAATAAATAGCTTTTGTTTATTTGCTGACCGGACCCTCAACCACCTTCTTCACACGTAATGAGAGTTTGGTATAAAAATGTTTAATTCTAATTTCAAATGCGTATGTAAATTTGCATAATCCATGCAATATATAAATCAACAGATATTATTCAAGTGTAAATTAATCTTTAAACTCGTTTCTTTCTTTTTTTCTTGATTTTACAATCGTACTGCATTTAGCTCTGTCGGTGCAAGCACAACCACGAACAGCAAACAAAGAATTATATATTATGTGATTCAATATAACACTTTTATTTGAAGTACTGTGTAATTTCGAAAATAAAAATTTGAAAACGGATTTGGTTTGGAGAATACAAATTCCTCATATATTCAAAGCTGTTTTTCCTCATTCAATGCACGGGTAGACTATATTATGTACTAATAAATTTGGTAAATTAATCAGTACCGAGAAAATAAAATGGTGCCAAGTAGACACTACACTAAATTAGTTATTATAACATTTACTTATTCAGAATTATAATTTAGGTTTTGGTAACAACGACGTTTATGATATTCAATAAAATACATATTCTATATAAATAACAGTAAGTAAATTACACAAGAACTAAACTTTTTAATAGCAAAATATTATAATCTGAAGTAATAATATGTGGTACTAACCGATTTGCGTTTACAATATATAAAGAAAAATAATTATATGCATCTTGTGTTATTATTTATCACTATTTTACAATCTTTATCTATTTTATAATTCATAACTATTTTTTTCCATATAATGTTTGTGAATAATTACAAAATATTATAAAATTATAATTTTCTTCGAGACATTAAAGGATAGCTGATAAGGAGAGATGTATATATAATATATGATTTTAGATTAATTATTTTATATATGCTTGTTTGAGAGTGGTTTAGTTTATTCTTAATTTAAAAAAATTTTGATCCTTTTTTTCTCTCAACTTTTATTCTCAAGAATATCACCTACAAAAAGTTTTTTTTTTATATAACAATTATTTATTTTTTAAACATATTTATATTGTAAAAAAATAAAATAAAAAAAGGGAGGTATATGTATGTTTAAGAAAATACACATAAAATAAGAATAAATTAATGGTGGATTTTAAATATATTAAAAAATGTTTGTGTTATAAGCAAAAAAATTAATAATGAATGTTAATTAAATTATATTAAAAATGTAAATTAATGATAAAAAAATTATTGTTATATGATAAGGTGATAACAGAGTCTTAACCTGTTGAAGGTAGGTTCTGTTTTTAAGTTATAAATGTAAGTGAAGGTAGGAAGAAAAGTGTTTGGTAAAAAAGTTTTAAATCGAAGAAAAAATTTGTTAGAAAAAGTTATGTAAGTAAGAAATCTATTTAAAAACGAAATTTTATAATGTTATTATGATATTATTTTAATGATTAATTTTTTTTAATGATGGGACAAAGGCCATTAGCCTGCAATTTTAAGATTTGAAAAAGGAAATGACATCAATATTGAAGGTAGGGCCAAAGAAATCAGTGTGTAGTTAAAGGAAATAATGCAATTGTTGTATAAAAATAAAAAAACTTTTTGTAGGTGGTATCTTTGAGAATGGCCTGAGGGCCGAGACGTTGGAAAAATTTTAAAGAATAAAAGTTGAGAGAAAAAAAAGGATCAAAATTGTTTTAAATTAAGAATATGATTTTATTTTAAAAGTGGCATAAGTGCATATATGTTCGACTCTAGATATCAAATGTTTTGTGCACGATTAAATTAAAAAAATTAGGGTACCCTATGACATGGTAGAATTATGTTTTTGATAACTAAGGATGTCTAAATTATCATAATTAATGTTATTTAAGAAATAAGATTTTTTCAATTGCTATAAATGGACTTAAATGAAAATCAAAGAAATTACGTTTTTTATTCTTTTTAAAACACAAGTCTAACTATTGTTATGTTA
>NW_027110622.1:1483797-1486448 GCF_000696795.3 Halyomorpha halys
AATTATTATTCTTTTTCAAATAATTTTTTTTATTAAAAATCAACATTATTCTTTTAAAAATTGTTATTCCATCTTCTCCAGTTTTTATAAGTGAAAGGGATTTAAAATATCTATGGTATATAATGCAATAAATCAATTAAATACTTGTATTTTAGGTTTGTGTGATCTCATTTTTGTATTACAGTTTTTTGGTCTTTTCTGTTTAATAACTGTTATGGACCACTTCTCGAAAATCTCATCTAATATATTTTAAACTAATTAAATCTTAATTTTTATCATTACACATTAAAATTTGAAATTAAATTGTTCATAATAAATTCATAGAACATTTATAATTCAACTACTACATTGATAATTGAGTCCATAAAGCTGCGATCTCATAAAATCAAAATCAACTTTTTTATCACATAATTAACCAGCAAATTTTTATAATAAAAAATTGTAATGATAATAAATATTTGTTTCAGAATGAAAAGATCACGTAAATATGTATCCATTAAGCTAGTTAACTCGATCTCTTTAAAATGGAGATACGCCACTTTCAAAATAGCCGGTCCATATATTAATTATATACTAATTAATAAATATTATATAATGTAAGGTACCTGTGATTAAAGGGAAGAGAGAAGCCTGCTGCTCAAGAAAAGACTTGAGCGTGGAATCGAGCTCACTGGGGGACTCCGGGTCCATCGCACAGAACACACTCGGCCATCCGGCGCGTACTGCCGGCACTTCAGCCCCCACTGCTGCGGACTTCAGGACTACCCAGGTCTCTCCTTCTTACCTCCTTCGATTTCCGCGATCGGGTCTGTACCACTGGATATGTTTATTTATTTATTTATTACTTTAATAAAAGTTTTTATTTCATTAACATTGCGCGTAATAATAATATTACATTACTTCGAAATATATCCTTGTACAATTTATTTTTTCTCACTACTAATCCAAGAGCCCGCAAAAAAAAAAAGTTATTTCACTTTATTTTAAAGAAAAGTAGGAGGATACCTCCTGTCCGCCTATAAGCGAGCCAACCCCCATTTTACAAATAGTAATAATAATAATAAATTAGAAGATGGCAGAAAAAGTAAAACTCAAAGAGGCTGTAAGGAAATACCACAGTGGAAAAAAAGACTTCAACGAAAAATTAATAACTTGTGGGAAAAAATTGGTGTTATTTCAAATTATGTTCGTAATCCTCAAAACGCAAGACCCAAGACAAAGAAGAAAATAGACGAGATCATTGTACAAAACTTGGGTACAGTACTGGAATCCGAATTATTTGATAGGCTGACACTACACCTGGATTACTTGAAGCAGAAACTTGTTGTATATGCGAAGCGGGTGCGTAGATATACTGAGGCAGCTTTACGCAGGAATCAGAATCAGCTTATCAAACAGAATGAACGCCAATTTTACAAAAGTCTTAGACAAAAGGATAAATCAACAATTCATTACTTCGATGATATTGAGGTCTACTAGAGGAATGTGTGGGAAAAATCAGTTTACCACAACGAAAACGCCTCTCGGATACAAGAGGAAATGCGAAGCTTCCAGAATGCTTCAGAGATGCCTGAGGTAATTATTACTGTAAACGACATAATGGAAACATTCAGCAACATGAAAAATTGGAGGGGTCCAGGCTCTGACGGAATCCAGAATTACTGGATTAAAAGGTTTCGAAGTTTGCACCAATTACTGGCCAATGGTTTCCAGGATGTACTAGATGACAAGCGGGCTCCCCAAGAAGGTTTCTCAGACGGCATAACTTATATGCTCCCAAAGAAGGATGGGTCGAATTTACGATCCGAAGATTTCCGGTCAATAACTTGAATGCTATCTATAAAATTCTTACTTCTATCTTGGCAACGAAGATATACGACCATCTCAAATCTAATACATGATACCCAGCGAACAACTAGGGTGCAAAAAAGGAGTTAGGGGTTGCAAAGAGCTTTTAGTAATGGATTCTTTCATTGCTGCACAGGTGTCTAAAAGGCAACGAAACCTTTCAATGGCGTGGATCAATTATAGGAAGGCTTTCGATTCTGTGCCACACAGTTGGCTGCTCAAAGTATTGGTATATACCAAGGAGATTGCCTTAGCCCATTGTGGTTTTGTATGGCGCTGTTCCTATTACAAATTCAATACCAAGGACGAGGCAACCATTGTCAGACACAACTGGTACATGGATGATCTTAAGCTATGCAAAGAACAAACAATAATTACAAAGTATGAGTGAAATAGTGTCATTCTATACCAAAGATATAAGCATGTCATTTGGACTTGATAAGTGTGCGGTGCTGCATGTGAACAAGGGAAAGGTGGTCAGTGCCCAGGACCACTGACCAAATGAAGATGAGTGCATCCGGGAACTAGAAGCCAAAGAACAATAGAAATATTTAGGTATCCATCGCCTTAAAATAACTCGAAAAGATGTGAAACAATAGCTAATAATAATGTACATATGATACTTCGTGTCCCACAATAATCTATTTTTCAGTGAACTAACATAAAAACAGTAGTGAAAAAACAGTGTCAGTGAAACAATAAGTGATACTGCTCATATGAGAGCTAAAATATAGGTGAGTTGTCGCTTATTTCTAAACTTTTAGTGAACCGTGTATACGTTCCTTAATCCTAACAGCAGCCAT
>NW_027110622.1:1493218-1494130 GCF_000696795.3 Halyomorpha halys
ATAAATCTATCAGTTAATAAAAAAAAAAAAAAAAATAATAATAATGTTGAAAATGAGACTATAAAAAATATAAAAGACTCAACTTTCTAGAAAACATAAAATCAAGGTCATCAATACTTGGGTCAAACCAGCGCTAAGCTACAGCTTTGGTATAATACAGTGGTCAAATACCAGCCTACAAGAAATAGATCGTCTTGAAAGAACGACACTTATGCACGAGCGAACCCACCATCCCATATGATCCAAATTCAGACTTTATTTACCCAGAAAAGAAGGAGGACGAGGACTCATAAATATTGAAGAAGCGTGCCGCAAGCAACAATTATCCCTACGACAATATTTCCATTCAAAAACCACTAGTGTTTAACAGGCAATAGTTACAATGGATAATGGTCTGACTGCACTGATTATGAGCAAAGCGGATGAACCGAACATTTTTTCAGAAAAAGAACGACTGACAGAATGGAAATGGAAAAATCTATCGATTTTAGAATTGCGTATCATTTTAAGTATCTACGAAAACATAGTAAGGAACAGAGTAGTGCAAAAATTAATCGATTGACAAGAGACGAATAAATTTTTATTCGAATAAAAATACGACTAAACATTCCGAATAATTTTTTATTCGAATATTTAAAATACTATTACAATCGAATAAAAAATTAGTCGAATGAAAAATTATTTGCATACAAAATTTGATTTTTGTTTTTTTAAATTCACTTATTCTCTTGCCACCTTCAATTTCTAATGTATGAGGGTCCTATTTCACATACTCAGACGAGTACAAAACGAAAAAGCTATCGATTTTAAGATCCCATATCGATTTATTTTAATTTTTTTTATTTCTAACACATAGGAACCAATTTTTAGGTTTTCGGATATGCGGAATATGAAAATGCTATCGATTTTAAC
>NW_027110622.1:1494180-1511494 GCF_000696795.3 Halyomorpha halys
TTCTAACACATAGGAACCAATTTTTAGGTTTTCGGATATGCGGAATATGAAAATGCTATCGATTTTAACATCGTATATCGATTTATTTTAACTTTTCTGATTTCTAAAATGTTAGGGTCCCTTATATGTCATGAGATATGCTGAATATGAAAATGCTATCGATTTTAAGATTGCCCTTCGATTTATTTGAACTTTCTTGATTTCCAACATGTTAGGCCCCCTTTATTTTACAATAACCTCTTATTCGAAAAAAATAAATGATTAACCATCCGAATACGTTTGTGTTTCTATAAATACGACATTTTTTGTCTTACAGCTATACATATATATATATATTTTATATCGCGAACTTTTCTGATTTCTAACATATAAGGGTCCCTTTTTATGTTTTGGGATATGTAAAATATGAAAATTCTAATGATTTATTTTCATATTCTACATATCTCAAAACATAAAGGGACCCTAACATGTTGGAAATCAAGAAAGTTCAAATAAATCGATAGGCAATCTTAAAATATATTTATGTATAGCTGTAAGACAAAAAATATCATCTTTATACAAACACAAACGTATTCGGATGGTTAATCATTTAATTTTTCGAATAAAAGATTATTTTTCTATAAAATGGGCGAATATAAAAGTATTCAAATGGTTAATCGAATTGTTTTGCCCGAATAATTGATTATTCGTGTAAAATAATGACGAATAAAAAAGTAATCGGATGGTTAATCATATGTTTTGTACGAATAATTGATTATTCCAGTATAAAATTCAGGAATAAAAAAGTATTCGTCTCTCGTCATTCGAATAATAGTTGCCCAACTCTGATAAGGAACCCTAATATGTCCTAATAACAGACAAACGGCAGCTTGAGCTGTGGCCAACAGATAGTAGCAAGGTTGATACAATAACTTAACACTGTCATACACATTTTAAATCATTCAGTTCTTATTCGGCAAAACATTTTATCATGATTATATAATAATTACACCTTCTTAACTATACAAACTCGTAATATCAAATAGAATAACGATCTAATTTTATATATTATTTCGATCTTTTCATTTTTATATTAATTTCTACGTGTTACTTATGGCAAAAATTTAAATTTTCAATAAATATAAGAAGATGGTCAGTTGTGGTCAAAAAAATAACAAATAGTTTTTAACTATTTATTGTACAACGTTTCGCCCCGCTTTGCATGGCTCAGGACTGCTCAAATCGATAGGTTAAACTGGATAGGTTTAATATATATATACAGAATAGGCTCAAAGCGATAGGTTAAACAGGATAGGTTTAATATATATATATATATACAGAATAGGCTCAAAGCCATAGGTTTAACAGCTGTTTAACCTATTGCTTTGAACAGCCTGAAAATGCACAAAAAATGCTTCTGGCTAATTTATAAAATTAACGAATTCGATAAAAAATGTGATTTTTAACATTCTATAATTAAAGATGGCGAAGATCTATGCAGAATTAATTAAATCATATTTTATACAATATTTTTCATATTCCACAAATTAAAAAAAAAAAACGATGGATAGACACTCACAAGCTTACACATTTCACATTTCCTGTCATCTATATACATACATAGATATTTTTATATATTATAGAGCTGGTTAAAAATATTGAAAATTTAAGTTATCAGCCCTGACGAAGCCGTGCAAAATGGGGAGAAACGTAAAGGTCTGCAGATAAACAGATGTGCCCATATTAATAACCTAACAAAAGCTGGATAATTTTTTTAAAAAAGAAGATAAAAATGATCATTCCTACAGTATCCAAATGATTGTCTTTTTTGCAAATATTAGGTATTTCAACCCAAATGGTTGTTTAACTTTAGAAACAGGAACATAAGGAAACTTTAATGAAAAACAAAATATACTTAGATAAACATTATTGGATCATAATTAATCACGGGAAATGAATATCAAACACCATATTAATACTGGAGTAAGTCCGAGATAGTACATCCCAATTCGATAGACAGCGAATGCAGACTAACTAAACGTTCTGTTATGGTACTCAAAAATCTCTATTCCTTTGTTTCCAATTCTTTCCGACATTATACTTGAAATATGAAGTATAAGGCAATCTTTAAAAAAATAGTAAATATTAGTATTATTGTTTTAATAAAAAAAATTAACTTTTTTTGTTCACATAAAAAATAAAATAAGATAAATAATAAAGAAGCTTTTTCCGTGGAAATCATATGGTTAGAGAATTTTATTTGATTTTCATAAAAAAGTTCTTTTTAATAGAAATGAGGAGAAGATGGTTGGTGGGTGCAGTCAAAATATAACAAATAATTTGAAGTAATTAATTTTATTTATGGAAATTTAATTTAATTTAATTCTTTAATTCATTAATTCTATTCTGTACAATTATTGACTTTATGTCATTCTGTTTATATTTTCTATATTCATTGGTTGTTATCTTATTCTGTTCTTAACCCTGATGGAGGCTAGAAATTCTGGCCGAAACGTCAGCACGATTAAATAAGTTACATCAACTTATTTGTGTTATATTTTGACCGCACCCCCAACCATCTCCTCGTATAAGTCTCCTCCCATGATAATGATTTTAATAGAAAGAAAAAGAGAAAAAAAAAGACATGGATAATATGAATCAAACAAAGAATCATTTAAAAGAATCGATTCTCAAGAATGAACTGTTGCGAATCGATCCAATTAAAAGAATCGATTTTTACAAATACTATTTTTTTATTTATTGTTATTTGTAACTGTACATTATAATACATTTACTAAATTTGATCTTAGTTATAATGGAGTGACACAGGCGTGTAGAGAAACAACTCATTGGTAGCACTCTAAGAACTGCATATGATCTGTTAGGATGGTAATAGGAGAAACCTCTCAAATCACTCAAGCCCTACCTACACGAGTAAGTCCATCCAAAGAGGTAATACTTCATGTCTGAGCCATATCCGGCTCATTTAAACATATTGCAGCCATTGAGAATAGAAAAATCTGAATCAAATAATCGATAGTAACAAATTAGTTAATTTTTTTTCTCTTTTTATTTACATCCGTACCTGCCATATTGAAAATTAGCAAATTGCCGAACTGTTACATTAATTAAACAAATAGCATGAGGAAGAACAGCACCAAACTCTTCTCTGGCTTTTATTACTTCTCATATTAGCAGATCCCTCATCCACGTTCTTTTTAGTCTCCTTCCTGTGTTCTCAGGTATGAGAGTGATGGTCATTTGTGTGATAAGAGTATTTTGGTGTCCTAGTAATTTTTCATAAAAAATGTTTGTAGTAAGTTCGTATGTATTCAGTAAGTGTAATGTAGAGTTTAGATCTTTACGTGCCACGGTAATAAAATAAATAAATGCAATTTGAAAAAAAAAAAATTAAGAAATGCTTCTAGATTGGAAAGATTGTAGTCGTTTGATGTGAATCTGTTTAGCTATCCCATAAATATTTATTGCATATATCCAAACAAATTTTAGTAAGTACGTACATGTGCTTAATTTTTGTCTTCTTTTTAATATAATATGAGGCAAGCCATAGCGAAAGTGATAGTACAATAGCCGGGAGGAAAAAAAGGCAGTTATCTCACCCCAATTTTTGATTACTTCAATAAAAAATATGTATAATTACTAGTCAAAACTGATGAGTCTGCCAAGTATAGATAGGGAGAATAAAAGATGGCGGCTGTTTCAAAACGTTAAAAAAATATTAACTAATGATATTAAATCAGTTTATATATTCTTGATATGATAATATTAGGAATTTTCCCGAGAGATCAGTCAGTAAGCATAGGCAAAAATCATAGTACAAGTCCCCAAGAGGAGAAAAAAAGGCTTAATTGAAAACTATGTATAATTACTAGTCAAAATTGATGTGTTTGCCAAATATAGGTAGGGGAAGAGAAAATAGATTAGATTTTCTATTATTATTGGTAGTTATAAAGATATAGCTCCGAATAAAAAATTAATTATTTTTAACGTATAGAAACAACCGCCATTTTCTATCCCTACCTGTACTTGGCAAACACATCAATTTTGACTAGTAATTATACATAGTTTTCAATTAAGAAATCAAAAATTGGGTTGAAATAACTGCTGAAATGAGGGCTATTATCATTTAATAAAGCTGCCAAATAATATGGTGATCCGCTGTCTATCAAATGCCTGCAATCTGTTAGTATGTGTTTAACAGTTACTGGTACGTTACACTGTCTACATGTTGGTCTAGATCAGGTATTGGCAACCTTTGACAAGTTTGGCAACCTTGGTAACCAAACTTAACACCTTGGTAACCAAACTTAACACCTTGGTAACCAAACTTAACACCTTGGTAACCAAACTTAACACCTTGGTAACCAAACTTAACACCTTGGTAACACCTTGGTAACCAAACTTAACACCTTGGTAACCAAACTTAACACCTTGGTAACCAAACTTAACACCTTGGTAACCAAACTTAACACCTTGGCAACCAAAGTTAACAAGTCTGGCAACCTTTGACAGGTTTTGGCAATCTTTCACAAGTGGGGCTTTAACGAGCAAATACATTTGCGGATCCCGTTTAAAAATAGTGTTCATAATTTTTAACGATTGATATCAAACATGAAATAATACGACATTGTTATTATAATACAATTTACTAAAATAACAAAATGAAATGAAAAAAATTGGTACAACTCGTGAAATTTGGAATTATTACGAACTACGAAAGTTAAATAGCGATACCTAAATCAATGAGACACCTCAGTCAGTCAACCCTGTACGATGGTTTGATTTATTAACTTTCATCATTGAAAAGAACTATTCCCATTTATAAGTAATGCCAAACGCACAAATCAATCTTCTTGCGAATTCTCTAAAGGGGCCTCTACATGTTGGCCGAGCCATGGCGAACTCAGACATACGCGAGCATGTGGATGGGTGGCTCGGCTTGGTTGGCCTAGGCTCGTTGCCGAGCCGTCGAGAGTCGGTTTTTGGCCACAGATCAAAGGGGTTCGTGAGAGCGCTCGTGTAGCATCTACACCATTGTTCTTTGTCTAGTTACAACTGAGAGCTGTTAGGAGGTTAAAGGTGTTTGTTGGTACTTTTTATAACAAGTTTTATATTTAATCTTATTTATTTATATTTAATTTCCTTTCATTTTCTTTTTTTGTAATAAAAATAATACAATCCAAGTGCAATGGCTGAAACCTCTATTACGTCCGCCATGTTTGCCTCTCTGAATAACACTGACATGTGGATGGCCCGCTCTTTGTTTGCCGAGCATTTGAACGAGCCTCCGATCCGTGGCGAGCGGCCAACATGTGGATCCACCTTAAGCTGCGGAAAATGGTCTTCTTTGAAGAAATCGCACAACTCCACGTCTTCAAATTCACATTTTAGGAGTGATTTTCTTGAATCTCGATCAACTCCATTTGCAAGTGTATTGCAGGATTTTGTACATTACTTTTTGTTGGAGTAGCAAATAAATTGAAACAGACTTCCATGTTTTTGAAAGTAACTTGAGTTCTTCAGCATAATGAGCATAAGCAATAGTTTGATACGCAGAGGGCGTGGTGAAATGGTAACTGCTTCCAGACAGCATCTGTGCCTCCCACGAGCGAATTTTGTTCAGAAGCGCTATCAAATGGCTGTACAAATCATTTACTAACTGTCCTTGTTATTGAAGTTTCAAATTTAAATCATTCAAATAGCCTATAAGGTAGATCAGAAATGATAAATTACATATCCGTTTTGGGTCACTCAATTGTGATAGTTGTTTATCTTTTATTTGCATAAAATCTGATATCTCATTTCTAAGCTCGTAAAACCGTTTCAGCATTTTTCCTTTGTTTTGCTATTTAACTTCACAATAATATGTTACGTCATCATATTCGGCCGATATTTCATCCAAAAACGCCCACATAAAGCCCACGGGATCGAATAAAATTGATGGTTTCTACTACCACATTCATAACATTCTGGAGTCGAATAGACTTAGAACACAAGTTCTGTTGGTGGATAATGCCATGAAGGACTATCAAATTGTCTTTTTGCACATTTAATTCAGTTGCTTTTTCATTCAAAATTCCGATGAAACATTTACGTAAGCCGACCGTAGAAACTGCATCATCCGTGCATACACTAACTAATTTTGACCATGGCAAGCCAAAACTTGTGAATACCTTTTGAACTTCATTAAAAATGCCCTCTCCTGTAGTGCTTCCTTTTAGCGGCTGTAAAGCAAGCAATTCCTCAGTAACAGTGAACTCTTTATCAACACTTCGAATAAATATAGCCAGTTGAGCTGTTTTGCTCTCGACCAATTCTATGAAAAATGATTCAAAAGGATCCATACGGTAAGTCAACGTTTTTATATCATTAGCCATCATTTCTATACGTCGGACAACAGTTGGTCTTGACAAACTAATTCTTCCAAATTCATTTTTATTTTCAGGAAACAAAACACTGCAAACTTTTAACATACACTCCTTGATAAATTCTCCTTCGGCAAATGGTTTTAATGACTTTGCCAATTTTAAACTAACTATAAAACTAGCTTTCACGACATTATCATATTGTTTTCTTTATTTATAAAACATTTTCTGCTGTTTTCCAAATTTGCGGTAAGCTTCTCGATTTTGCCTTATCTTATTTGTCATGTCAGTGAGTGCAGCATAGGATGTTTAGTTGAGTAATGCCTCTTTATATTGAATTAATTCATCACTGAAATGGATTCATTACACAGCAAACAAATAGGCTTACCATTGTGCAAGATAAAAAAAGAATTCTTCAATCCATTTTTCTTGAAACTGGAGACCCTCTGCTCTGTATCTACTTTTCGCTTCTTTCCACCAGACATCATTTTAGTTTACTTTTCGATCAATAAACTTAATAACAAAATATAATTAGTAAGCACTCAAGATGCACACAAAGTCACAAGGCACTAGCAGTCCGCTAGGATATCGCTTGTGGAAGTTCTTATCTCGGTAGCTCAAATAGAACTGAACTTAAGTTCTTTTTATTTTTTACCTCTTAAATATATTTATTTACAAAACTTTACATATATGAAATATACAGCCTAAATATTTACAATCATTGCAACAGATTTTTTATTGCCTTTTGGCATTGTAAGATAGGAGTTACATGGTCCGCTGAAGGCGATATTGCAGTGATGGTATGTTTGCCGGGGGACTCACATAGAATGGGGAGGTATCATTCCGGCTGGTGGTGTTGAAAGTGTGGGTGAATTCAGGCTGCAGAGCCAGAAGTCCTTCCCTCGGCGAGGACGTCGACCAAGGGGACAGTACTTTGTCACCTCACAGGTCTTGGTGGAGGGGCGATCGAACTTAAGTTCGGGCCATCCACCCACTTATATTGGCAAAATGAAGGAATGATTTAGAATCGTCTAGTGTAGAACAATTGAGAAGCAATAATCTTTTGTTGCGCCGCCAATGAGGCTTTGATAATCACCACCACTCAGCTTGCTCGCTAACTTGATTATGTGAGAATGAGTAAGTAGTGTAATATATATTTTTTTAACTGGGTTTTTCAAAACGTCTCGCGGGCCGGGGGTTGCCCACATATGGTCTAGATGTTCGTGACAGTACGTATTCATGGGGTAGTCGAGTGTGTCTTAAATTTGGAGTTTCGTCTGAAGGCGGATACACATGTTGGCCGCTTGCCACGAATCGGAGGCTTGTACAAAGCAAACGGAGAGCGGACCATCCACATGTCAGTGTTATTCAGAGAGGCAAGCATGGCGGACGTACAAATGGTTTCAGCCATCGCACTGGGATTATATTATTTTTATTACAAAAAAGGAAATTAAATATAAATAAATAAGATTAAATATAAAACTTATCATAAAAAGTACCAACAAACACCTTTGACCTCCTAACAGCTCTCAGTTGCAACTAGACAAAGAACAATGGTGGAGATGCTACACGAGCGCTCTCACGAACCCTTTTGATCTGTGTCCAAAAAACCGACTTTCAACGGATCGGCAACGAGCTTAGACCAACATGTAGAGGCCCCTTGAGAAGTGAGCGCAATAGATTTAGTGCCTGACATTTTATCGTATGTGGTCCACATATCGTTCTTATATTAAATGGTTAACATTTTAAACTATAGAACAAAATATGGTTTTCAATTTATAAGGAGAAAATGTTTATTTTACTTTTTTTTGTACTTAAAAATGTAAAAAAATTGAAAGTAGCTAAGTAACACAAAAACTATCCATCGAGATTTCTTTCTGGTTCCTAGTTGATTAAACTATTTATGTATAGAAATTATTCTCACATTTCTAGCCATAAAGTTCTTTATTCACACGATGTTATTTTATTGTTTATATAATACCTTCCCTCACACAGGTCTGTAAAACGATCAGTATATGCTGAAGACAAAGCCGATATTTGTTTGTTCGTACTTGATGCGCTGCCATGCGCTCATTGGATTGTGTTGAGGTTTTTTGCTAAATGTTCAGGATTTTCCCGGGGAGGTTATAGGCTGTTCCGATTTTTTCGTTCAAAGACCAACCATAACATATGTCTGTCCAATTTGTAGTTTCACTAATTTAATCAACTTACAATAAATACAGATATCCTAAAATATATGCCCTTAGGCAATATTTAACAATTCTTAAATTTAATTAAAAACTATCCATGCACATTACACAAAAATAACTAAGTAGGTCGGAGATGCAATAAATAAGGAATAAAGAATAGTTTTCAACTATCTATAGCTGACGTTCCGCCCAACTTTGAAGAGCTTCATCAGAGTTAAAAAAACAACATATTTTAACAATGTAAGATAAGATGACACTAAAGTCAAAAGGTCGCAACCCGGAACTAATTAAACAAATCAGAATGGAAGGTATAAAATTTTTTTTTATAAAAAAAAACGTTTGAAAATTTTTTCTTTATGGGAAACTAATATTTCGCCATTACATACACACATTACACACAGACAATCAACTATCTTCTAATATATATATATTTTTTTTGACAAATGTATCGATTGTTTATTTTTTCATTATTTATAATTTATAGAGGGAGTGAGTAGCTCATTGGTAAGGAAATGGACTGCTAACTAAAAGGACCCGGATTCGAATCTGATGTGGCAGATAATTATTATCTGTTACCTAATTATTGGGTAAAAATTAAGGGTACCCTCGACTGACGGTCGAACATGACTCTGACCTAATCGCCTCCTTGCACAACTGTTGATCAAGTAACAGTACTTCCTGTAGAAGTACTCCACGTCTGAATCTTCATGGGTTGTAGAGGTACTGTTTACTATATTGACTATTTAATCGCTTTTTCTTTTTATCGTGTAGGTTTTTTTCTAAATTAATATGAAAAAATAATATTAATCAATACAAAAGACAATTAATGATAAAATTATATATATTTTAGGCCCCCAATACAAGTGTAAAATAAAGAAAGGAAGCCTACATTGTAACTTTTAGAAACAAATAACATAACGCGATAAGGCACTCATTGTAATACAAGAACGGATTGTACTCTTGTATACATTGTGTTTTGTTATAAAAATCTGGCGACATAACCATGGAATATTTTAGAAATACTCTTATACTTACACAAACTCTCACTGATAATTTAGAGCATTTACAAGACACTAGAGCCACCTCTCCAAACCTAGACAAAGGTCAGTAAGAGGCACCAACCCCAGGTACCTGTCTGTAAACCTGAAGGTGACATTTACATCCTATCAGAAGACCAGTCACGTACTCACAGTTGACAGCTACGCTAGCCCAAAACATGTTTATCCAGAGAGATCGAAATCTCATTTAGCGAAAAATGCACCAAAGACTAGACATGCAAATGAGTAAACTCTTGTTCTTTTTTTTCTTATTGTTTTCACCCGACTACACATAAGTAGTGCCAAAAGCCGGGAATTCTGTGCGCTAGTAATTTTTTTTTTTAAATTTCTTTCTGCTAATTTTTTCCTCTCTCTCCCAGCTTGGTGAACTGTTATTTCTAGTTGGAATTTTGTTTTGTGCGAACTCACTTTTAATTTTTTTTTTCTTCTTTTCTTAATTTCAACATGGGTAACGGATAACAACAATCACTGATATGGCGCCAGTTCTAAGCTTCCCTCCGCCTAATCAAGCGTGCCCTGCGGCTCCCACAGGACCTGCACCTCCGGTAGCCCCCGTGGTTCCGTAATGCCTCCACTACCAGAGACTACGTTAGCTCAGGCGCATGCCAATGTACTAGCTAAGCTTAAAGTGAGAACAGCCACATTGCAAGATCTAAAGAAGGTCATCTCAGACTTAGAACGATTCTCAGGTGAGAATGGCGAACTTATTCACTTCCGCGGCGATCGCATCATAGGAAGAATGGAGGCCAAAGTATCCGAGGACTTATTAGATAAGAATGATTCCATTTCGTTGAAAGCGGCATTAATTTTCAGAACTAAGCGGACCATCTTAATCACATACAGGCTGACGGAGAGACCCTTTGGCCAGTGGTCAAGGATATAATAATAAACTTATGAAGCAATTGATTCAATCATTAATCCAATGGGAAAATAACTAAATATATTAATTTATATCAAACTTTTGATTGAATTAATCTCTCTACATAAAATCTAGCAATCGCGAACCATTGCCAGGACTGCTAGTTACTTATATAAAGTAATTAATTAATCATCGTAATGTAACGCTCAATCAGTAGAAACGCTATTCCACTTGCGCCAGGATACAGTTCGGTTTCATTAGGAGGACTGGAATATGTCATGTCACATCAGTAGCCAGGAACCGGTCGAACGAGATGCAACTAAACAGGAGTGCCCAAGAAATCATTTGCTTTAGATATTATCTTTTTAGATATAACTTGAAGTTATAGCGATTTGTTTTCTTTTATAAATAATTTCGACTTCGTTACAAAGACTTGAAAGTACGTAAATATGGGTACCTCCATGGTTTTGTAATTGTAATGAATTTAAAAAAAAAAGTTCAAATACTGTCTGACCTATTAACATACCAATTTGTTGCCTTTCCCCCCCCCCTTCATTGATGCATATACGAACTCCTCCGTCGTCTTCATCAATGACAAAAATGAGTCTGTGAATGATAAAGCTATCAGGGGCCGTACCAACACCGTTATCGCTTCCGCCAAGACGAAGAGCTTCAGTTCGTTTCACCTTGGAGTACTACCACCTATGTTTTTTGTAGTCATATATTGTGTTCATTTATTAAATAAAATATAAATAATTTTATAATGTTATATATAAACATGTAATTAGTATTATAAATGTAAATATTTTGATTTAACACATAAAGTTTACCAAAAATAGCATACTGAATCACAAAAAGATCTTACGGGCGGTGCCTCTCATCGGCCTTTGTATTCTTAGTAGAATCAATACCCTACCGATGGTGCTAAAAAAGTACAACACTATCTTTACCCAACAGCCCTGAAATCACTACAACAATACAAAAAAAGCACACTACAAAAGATATGTCGAGGGACATCTCTGGAAAGACGTAACATGACACACATACATAACGAACTACAGTTAGAAACTGTACAACACATCACACGGAGACACATTAAATTCTTCGACAGTCTCCCTTCAATCCAGTATTCCAGTCTATCACTCCATCCCCCCTTCCTGCGAGGTGGCAGGGCAGGAAAAGTTCCTAAAACCCTATTAACATCACCTCATAGCTCCATCTTCTGATGCACCCCAACCCCCTCCCCCACACTTCTTTTCGATTTCTGACTGTTTTTCTTATTATTTCACTATTATCTATCGTCTTTATTATTTTTATTTTTATTTTTATCTTATATGCAATACAACACGAGGAGGCCCCTCACCTCCGGACTCAAAATAGCTCCTTGAATGGATAGCTCATATGTAATATTAAACATAACAGGTAACCTTAAAATACCAAAGGTAGTAAAAGGTAAAACACAACACGAATTACTTTTCTTTTTTCAGAGTAATGCACTTATTAATTCACTTTTATTTCTGTTTTAGAGGGTTCGGAAAAAATATATAAAAATAGAAAAAATATATAAAAGTACCATCTTGGGACAGTAAATAAAACATTCAGCGTATTCTTGCAACATTAATTTTTGATATGAAAAACTAATTGCACGTTAATTCCCTGCTGGTCACCTTCTCTTTCCTCTATCTTTCACCCTTTCCTGAGGATTCGAATTGTAATTCCTGGGTCTTAGGGCGGCTAGCAACGGTGGTCTACACGCCTCCTTCGTTTCTACAGGAACTGAACCCGATAGAACGAAATTTGGCTTGGATTTTTGATTTTCCAACTAACTTTTGTAAGCCCACTTCGATTAATAGGAATTTCAGAGAATTTTTCTACCTCAGACCCATCAAAGTCCTTTTCTGGGGAGAGCTCTCCATATAGTTAGACCCTTTGTTTTGTGCATAGTCCTAAACTATTGTAGGCTTCAGCTGCTTTATAAAGATATGATTTAGCGATGTCTATTTTAACATCCTCCTAAGTAGAAAGATGGGTTTTAAGATTTCATCTCAAGAAAAGGAAGAGTCTATCCAAGAATCAACTTTATAGAAGCCAACTCCTAAAGTGAAAAAATATTAACATAATGTTGGATCTATACGTTTGCCATTTGTCACAAATTCAAGACTTATACAAATGCATGATAATCAAAAGAAACAACACACGTTGGTATCCAGAAGCTAGTGTTGTTCTTTTTACTTTTGTCGGCTATTACATTCGATTTACACAATTTACACTAAAAAAAGGAACAAAATAAAGGGTTCTTAGGTATTAATGCCACCGCAGTTGTTTGTACAGAGCAATCTTCTTGTACATATTCGCACAAAGTTATCTTTGGTTTCCTTGTTGCCTTGTTGTTTACTGATTTTTTACCCCATTTTTTAGTGCTACGCGTATGAGTATTAGGATTCCCCAAAAACAGAACAAGATGCAATTCATGGAAGCTAGGTAACAAAAGATGCTGTTGTATGAAAATCTAGTCTCTAATCATAAGACAGCAATTATGCCAAAAACTGGTCTAGATCAACAAACAAATTAAGTTTTGTTTACCAATATAAAATTAATTCATGACCTACACATACTTCACAAAATTGTTGATAATCCCAGAATAAACAACAGTAAAACTGCTATCAAAAATTAATATATTTAATGGAAGATTGTTGATTGACCGTGTGTATAGATGAATGGAATATGGTCCAGGTGCGGTCAAAATTTTTTTTTTTTTTTACCGCACCCGGACCATATTCCATTACTAATATATTTAATAATTGTTTTCTTATTACAGTTGTGTATCCTAATAAATACATATAAATTCCCATCTTTTAGTAAGAGTAAATAATAAATATTTACAAATGATAATAATAAACAGTTTAAATACCTGTTATATATTAGGTGTTCATGCTCCACAGCTGCCCATATGAAATCAAAATAAACAATCCATTATTCAAAACAATATAATCTATTCTTTCTTATTATCTATTTATTCTTCATTTAAATTTAATTTCAATGTGGTAATTTGTATAAAACAATAGTTGAAATAATTTTAAAATGATTTTCTATTTGAGGACCTCCAGATAAAAAAGCAATATCTTAATTTTTCTGGCAAAATTAATTTAGAAAACATGGAACTTTTATACATTTTATATATATATAAAAGATTGAAGATGCAAGAGATGATGCACATATGCAGGAGATAGTCAGGGCTGGTCAAGAAAAAACAAAAAAATAGTTCTCATCTATTTATTCATTGCTGAAGTTTCAACCCACTTATGTAGGTCTTCATTAGGGTTAAAACTAAAAAGAAATTGGTGTCAATGTTAGAGTGAAAGAGTTATATATAAAAGATGTTAAGGTGGAGGCATACGAACTATCAAAAACTTAAATATAATAATAAGGAAGATAAAAATAATAATGAAGCAAGTAAAGATAAAAACAAAAATATTTTTTTAAAAAATGAGAAGATGGTTAGGGGTGAATAACACAAATAAGCAAAAACTTATTTATTAGTGCCAATATTTCAGCCCAAATTTCAAGTCTTCAACAGGGCTAAGAACAAAAAAAAGAGAACAACCAAATAATAAACAAATATACAGAATGATTAGAAAATAGTTAACGTTATAGATACATAAATAGCATTGAAAGATATTTATAGTCCAAGTATTATAAGAATATAAAGCTTTATGAGAAAAGTAATATTAAAATTAACTAAAAGGAAGGAATAAATAATATAATACATATGAAAATATAGTTAGTAAATATATGTACAAAATGAAAATTATTAAAAATAAAGTGATGTAAAAAGTGGGATATAAAATATATATGTATGTAATTAAGTAAGTAAAATACTAGAATTAAAGAAATAAAATATAAAGTTATATAATCCAAAAGGAATAAAGAAATAAGAATTTTTAATTTAGTAATAATAATAGTCTAAGATAAAAGTAATGGAAAAAAACAGGAAAGAATAGATATGTAATTAATGGAATATGTAAGTAAAATACTAGAATAAAGAAATAAAATCTTAAGTTAAGTAAGACAAAAGGAGTAATTAGTAAATATGACAATAATACGTGATATACTTAACTTTATATATTATGTCTTTAACTTAATTATTTATTATCAATTAACACAATTTTGATCCTTTCCTCTCAACTTTTTTTCTTTAAAATTCTCCAATGTTTGGCCCTCAGGCCATTCTAAAGGATACAACTTACAAAAAAATTTTTTTTTGTTTTTATGTAACGATTACATTTCCTTCAACTGCACACTGATTTCTTTGGCCATACCTTCAATATTGATGTCATTGCTTTTTAAAAAACCCAAAATTGCAGGCTAATTGCCCTTGTCACATCTTTAAAATAAATTCATCATTACAATAATATTATAATCATTTCATAAAATTTTGTTTTTAAACAATGACATCAATATTGAAGGTATGGCCAAAGAAATCAGTGTATAGTTGAAGGAAATAATGTAATTGTTACATAAAAACAAAAAATTTTTTTGTAGGTTGTATCCTTGAGAATGGCCTGAGGGCTGAAACGTTGGAGAATTTTAAAGAATAAAAGTTGAGAGGAAAAAAAAGGATCAAAATTGTGTTAATTGATAATAAACTAAAACACTCTCAAACAATCATATATACAAAATAATTAATTTAATTATTTATCTTATATATTTAATTACCTACATATACCTTTTATTTCCCACTTTTTTCATCACTTTATTTTTAATAATTTTCATTTTTTACATATATTTACTAACTATATTTTCTTATGTATTTTATTATTAATTCCTTCCTCTTACTTAACTTTAATATTACTCTTCTCATACAGCCTTTACCTTCTTATAATACTTAGGACTATAAGTGTCTTTCAACACTATTTATGTACCCATGTTTCTTATTTTCTAATCATTCCGTATATCATTTTATTCATTGATTGTTATCTTGTTTTTTGTTCTTAGTCCTGATGAAAGCTTGAAATTATGGCCAAAAAGTTGGCACTAATAAATATGTTTTCACTTATTTGTGTTATTAACCCCCAACCATCTTCTCCTCATTTATGAATACCCACAGTCAACTATTAATTTATCATGAAAAAAAATATATATATTTTTATCTTTATCGTCTTTATTATTACATTTAAGTTTTTGATAGTTTGTATACCTCCATCCTTTCATTTTTTTTTTATATCACTCTTTCACTCTTACATTGACTCTCCTTTCTTTTATATCTTTTTATTTTTAGCCCTGAAGACCTACATTGTGGCTCAAAACATTGTTTATGAACAAGTAGTTGAGAACTATTCTTTTGTTTCTTCTCCAACGTAGCCCTGAACATCTCCTTTGAAGTTTTTTATTCAATGCAAAATGAATTTTGAGCAAATGTTTTCTGGCTCAAAATTTTTTTTGTCAGATAAAATTAGATATAAACAAAATTTATTTTGATCTGAAGCTTCTCATTTATTGTTCAATGAAGATGGAATATTTTTATGGTTTAAAGCTCCTTAATGTTAATTGTTGCTTAACTTTTTAAGATTCCTATTATTTTATTTATTTTATTTTAATTATTAATTGATTTAAGGTGAAGCCAAGGATGTGAGTTAAGTTAAAATGGGCTGTTAATATTTCACTACAAATTTATTAATGACATCACAATGTTTTGGCCTGACATGCCCTCTTCCAGTTCAAAATCTACAAGGATTTATATGACAATTGTTTTAATAGATTACATAACACAAAAATAAAAATAAAGTTATTGCATAGCATAAGCGCAATGGAATCCTGCCAATGAAGTGGCAAGATAACTTGGAGTTCACTTCGATTGCCACTTTACCTGGAATTAACATATCAATATTAAATTAATCCAAGCTAATGCAAGGTTAGCAATGTTGTATCCTATGGTAAATATAAATTGAAACGAGAAACAACTATTTTAATTTACAAAACAATACTAAGGCCACTACTAATGTACGGTTGTGAAGTCTGGGGAGGAGCATCCTTTATGAAAAAAAAAAAATTGCAATCATTCCAAAACAAGGACCTGAGAATCGCAGTAGATACCCCTTGGTTTGTAACAAATAGCCAATTATATCAGGAACTAAAAATGGAATAAATAGATGCCTTCATCAAAAAATGGTTTACAAAATTCCACTCCAAGCTACAAGCAGCTAAAAGAGCAGTAACATATAACAGGGAAATCCAATCTCATCCCAAATATTGAAGCCCAATTGCTGCAATACATCCTGTTATAAATTCTATATTTATCTAGTTTTATTATTGTTATTACTATTATATTATTTTATTTATTTTTTCTTAACATATATTTCCCAAATAATTATTTTTTTCATTTGAAGTAAGTTATTTATTTTATTAAATTTAAAAATATCATTAGTATATAGGATATAAAAACTTTTCTTTTTCTTTCTTCATAAGTATTATTATTTTTATTCATCAAGTTTACTTTTTTTTTTAATAATTTATCATTATTATTGATAATTGTTCAATTTTTATTGCATTCTAAATAGGCAGGGGTAGGGGTGTCTTTTACACAAGACTATAGCCCCTCAATCTACGTAGCCGATTGTTAAACAAAAAAAATCAAACTTTTTTAATAACCATGTAAGGCGCATATATAAATAAATATATAGTTTTTATTTAATATATAGCAAATAAGATTGCTTCACATTTTAAGTGATATTAGTCTATCTTGAAATTGCACTCAATTGCATTATTATGCATGACCTTATCTTACAATTTACTATTAGACATACTTCCATATAATAAAATAAATCTTATTTACAACTAACAAAA